>NC_091316.1:21321768-21349268 GCF_038502225.1 Cherax quadricarinatus
AGAATAAATTCACTTAGCACTGTATTCATATATGTATTTTTTTGTGTTTAGAGAATTTGTGTAGGAAACACAGGACGCAAACCCTAATCCTTATCCTCCTATTCAGACTTATAACCCTGACACAACATTGTTAATTCACGCCTGACTGTTGATGTAACAAGCATCCACTTACAAGATACAGCTGTATACTTTGTAAATCACATATAAAGTGATCAAATGGTTTAAAAATATTTCCCTGAATTCTGAAGAAGATAGTTCTTCGTGATTATAACGAGAAAATTCCCTCAGCACTACAGTGGAACAAGTCACAATGTAGAGATGTATCGGATGTGAAAATTTAGATATCTGCGGATGTGTTTGAAGATGTCTTACCTATTTCGCAGATGCAGATGTAAGGAATTGTGCGGATGTTCCGCGGATGTTGATGCGAATGTAGGAAATTGAGCGGATGTTCCGCGAATTTGGATGCGGATGCATATGCGGATATCTGTTTACAGTAAAATGCGGATGCAGATGTGGATGTAAGAAATTGTGCGGATGTTCCGCACATGTGAATGAGAATAGTTGGGATTGAGATGGACCTGCCTGGTAGTGGCCAACAGGACTGTGGAGTTCCTCCATTCCTATATTCTTATGAGAGAGATGGAGGAAGATGGAGATTCAATAGCAGTACCTGGAAGAGACGATGGGTGTGCCCGGCCGAGAGGTATGCGGCGCGTGGCTCGAAGCTCCTACAGACGGTGGATCCAGGAGGCGGGCTGCTGCGGTCAACCTGGAGCAGGTGGAGGTCCAGCTGCAGTATACAAGGTCACCTTGGTGGAGGTCAGGCTACGAAATACGAGGTCAACCTGGCGGAGGTCAGGTTGTGGTACGTGAGGTGTTGTCTTCGGCGAGCGGGAACAGCTTAGAGATGCAGTCGACACAAAGTGCGAAGATTCTCAAGATGAAAAGGGTCAAGTCGGGGCAGGAAAAGCTGGACTGGCATGCGTTGATAATAACAGTTATTCGCAGTCAGGCTAGAGCAAGTAAGCAGGATTTGGTCACTGCATATAGGATCAGACCAGGACATGCAGAGCGAGGGAGCATCGGATACGATAAAGCTTAGGTCTAGAAGCGTCTACTCAACCTTCCAATAGCAGGAACAGCACGAAAAGGCAGGCTAAAACTAAAGAAAGCAGTAAAGCCAAGCCAAGCCAAGCAGGGTCAAATCATAGAAAGCAGGATCAGGGTGGCCAGTGATGGTCAGGTTTTTCCATGCAGCGGTTAATTTAGCTAGTGAGCGGTCTGGTCTGGATAGAAAGCTTCAGGTTGCGTTAAGCAGCGGTCAGGCCGGGCCAATATGCGGTCAGAGTTGTGGTAAGCTTGACCAGGCAGGGGTAAAAGGGAGAAAGTAAGGCCATGCAAGACTACACTAAAGGCGAGAGAAGTCTGCTTGCGACGTAACCCCTACACTTGTCTCGCATGCCAAAAGCTAAGGAAAGAAAGAAATATGTATTAACCAAACGCTACATGCAAATCAGATGTGGTAGTTATGAGAAATAACAACATATTTCATTCTTCAGGGCGCAGTTACAACGTTGTTCAGCAATCTACATTTTGAATATCTTTTAAGATATGTTACCTGCGAGATGAGAGGCTTAGGTAAGATAAGCCATGGGATGACAAGCACGCATGAAAAGCATCTTGTTCTAGCTGCAGGTGTCACTATTTTCACCTGTCATTATCATCCATCAGGTCTGTCAAATTCTTTATCTTACTGTGGTATCCGGCTAGCGTCCTGGGCCATTAACAGAGCTGGAAAAAAGTAATATATCACAGCATAGTCTAGCATAAAGATGATTAACACAGCACAGTGAAAGTAGCAGGGCCATTGCTATGTATCAAGGCATCATCTAGCAACATTCGATCAATAGCTCTCTTCAAGGTGTGAAGAGCTCTTAATCCAGGGAGTTGATACTACCTTCCACTTCTTGGATCAGACCTGATTGCTTCCTATTCACTAGGCGCTGTATGACCCCTCGAGTCCTTTTCCAATTCCAGTTTTTTTTTTTTTCAAGGAAAATGGAAACAGACAAAAATGTAGTGTTCTGCATAGAATAGCTGAACTAAAACTTTGTATACAGCTTCACGCCTGTCTCAATGTTGGCGACCTCAACATGTGGACTTCCATCTGTTACTCTGCTGTATTCCACACATTTTCGATGCTGTTATTTATTCTTGCATGGCGTGTTTTAATGTCAGCTACTACTATGTGGAACACACAATTCAGCACAAACTCGGAGAGGTGTAATGGCGTGATATCAGGGAAGCCATCACGTTCAATCATGAAACTTTACGCTACGATAATTAATTCTCGTATGAAAAGAACTGCATTTTTTGTATATTTTACCATACTGTTGTATCTGTATGACCCTTGTGGATTTAGCAATTAGTTTTCATAATAGTAGCAATAATAATAATATTAATAATAACAATACCATACTGTTGTAGCAAATTTTCAGTGCCGAAAAGGCCTTTGTTTATCTCACACTAGGTCCACAAAACCGAAAATCTTCAACTAAAATTTCAACTATCCATTGCGTTGACATCTTCCCCACTTCATGACATCATTATTTTTGACGTCTTAAAAAATGGCATACAAGTGGAAACAGTTATAAATAGTAGTAGTATATGTGAGCACGTCAGGCAAGAGACTGCGGAGCTGAAGTACCTGCTAAGTGTTTTCATTCATGAAGTAACGTCAGACATACGTGATCTACGCTCCCTCACTGACTTGACGACAATTATTTTTGTGCACGTAAATTTGAATGTCTAATCAGAGTCCCAATATACATGACTGTTATAGTGAATGACATACTTTAAAATTGCATCAAACATATTATTACATTACTGTTATTACTGTAATTATTGTTATTACTGTTATTATTTATTTATTTATTATTATTATTAAGCGGTAACCCGTTGGGATAATCCTGGGAAATGGAAGGAAGTCAGGTTTGATCCAAGGAAGAGGAAAGATAGCCTCGGTTCTTTGGATGAAGAGCCCTTCAACAACAAGACACCCCTTCCCTTCCTCACCCCTCGCCCCTTCCTCGGATCGAACCTCAATGTCTCCCAATCCTTAATGGTCATATGTGACCCTTATAAGTTTAGTGCATTCCTGCGATTGCGACAGTTTACAATCTACTACAGTAACACAGCTACAGTCTACCACTGAAAAAATGTTACGGTCTACCACGGTAACAATGTTTCTACCAGTGTTACAATCTACCTGTGATAGTATTACAATCTACCACAATAAATGTTACAATCTACCACAATAACTCAGTATTACAATGTATCACAATAAGTGCTACAGTGTATCACAATAAGTGTTACAACGTATCACATTAAGTGTTACAATGTACCACAATAAGTGTTACAATGTATCACAATAAGTTTTACAATGTATCACAATAAGTGTTACAATGTATCACAAGTCTTACAGTATAACAATAAGTGTTACGATGTACCACAATATATGTTACGATGTGCCACAGTGTTACGGTGTACCACAGTGTTACAATTTTCCACAAAGTGTTAGTCTACTACAGTGACAGTGTTACAGTCTACCACAGTAAGTATTATACTCTATCACAGTAAGTGTTACAGTCTACCACAATGTTACAATTTACCACAGTAACAGTGTTACATCTACCAAAGTAACAGTGTCACAATACCGCAGTAACGGTGCTAGTTTTCGTGTATGTAGATCAGGAGAAACTGTCATTACAGAACAGTCCGTCCTGGACCAACACCGCCACCACATAATGGTCCGGTATGAGCTGGAACCTCTTGAGGTTTCCCACGAAAACGTGGATGAGTTGGGAACTGTTTCAGTCGCGGTACTGTGAATTTTATTATTAAGGTTACAAAACTATTTCACTCGTGTGCGAGCACTGTGTGTATGCGTGTGCGCGCGCGCGCTTTAATATACACAAACGTACATATTGCATTCATTACTTAATGATTTTGAGGCGTGCGTGCGCTTACAGTTATACACCCTCACCAATTACTTAGCCGTAAAAACTGCAATTTTCAGGTTTTGTGTACACCAGTATTGAGTGTATGCATGAAGTGTGTCGGGGTGGAGGGTGTCGAGTGTTCCGTGAATGTAGCACAATCAATAAAGCGGCAGCTTTGGCGTGGCCACACTTAGTTACACAAGTGTAGCCTTGCCTTTCCAGGAAGAGCACGGCCCCACTCAAACATTATTTTTCCCCATTGGGAGCAGAGCGTGAGGCTTAAAACCGAGGACGCCTGGGTTCAGTTCTGGGCTATGTGAGACACATGGCAAGTCTTTTTTAAAATCTGCCCCTGTTCACCTAGTAGTAAATGGTAGTAGACTTGCTGTGGGTCCCATAATGGGGAGGAACGAAGATAGCTGTACTGTTTACATTTGGCTTTTCTTCGGTTATTAACCATCTGGGATTAAATTTTTCTTCAGTTTGATTGCCATTCAAAATAAAAGAACAAAAGGAGAGTGAGGGAGGGGGAAGAAAATTGTGGAGAGGAATTTTATTGAGACGTTTCTGCTATTGACTAGGCATCATTAATCATTTAAAAGGAAAGAGGCTTCTACCCTTTCTTCTCAATAAAGTTTCTCTAGCTTTTCACCATTTATTTCATCTTGTCATCACAGCAACAATTGGTATCGTTAACTTGCATTCAGAAAATAAGCTATATGATTGAACTAAGTAACAACGCAAGGAAAATACTTGAAAGGTATAATTTTTTTTAACGAATCTAGAAAACAGCAACAGCACTAGTAGCAGTAGCACCATCCCTTACATATTATGTAATTATATTAATTTTAAAGGGATAGACCAGAAAGCCAACAGAAGGCCTCGGTCAGATGACCGAAAGCTCCAGTGTCGGGTCATCGTGTGACTAAGGCCAGCGTCAGGAAGCAATTGTCCTGTTTCCTGATGAATCTTACCGAATCTAGCAGCAGTATCACCACCACAAGCACCGTCACCACCACTAGAACCACCATCACCACTAGAACCACCATCACCACTAGAACCACCATCACCACCACTAGAACCACTATCACAACTAGAACCACCATCACCACCACTAGAACCACTATCACAACTAGAACCACCACCACATTCAACCACCATTAGAACCACCACTAGAACCACCACTAGCACTAGCACCACCGCCACTAGCACTAGCACCACCGCCACTAGCACTAGCACCACCACCACAACTAGCACTAGCACCACTACCACCACCACCAGGTTTGTAAGTCATGTGGAACGTCAGCTGGCTGGTGGATCGATTATTCTGGTGTTTGTTTACTTGCCGTCGCTGAATGTCGCTCTCCACAGGTACTTCAAGGTCGTCACTCGCATTACCTATAAACGAAACTTTCACTGTTACCCCATTTGGACAGTGTGGGGGAAAATAAAGCTATGAAAAGGCAACAGAAGACAATCCAGGTTTCAAGTTGCAACCCTGCAACTTGGTTACGTTATAATGGTTACATTATAACACGACTGAACGAACTCCGTTTTTGTCACTAGCCAGCATAAACTAGGAAGGTTCAGCGCTTGGTTTTTTATTATAACAACATAAACCAGGAGGATGAGGGCGAAGCGGGAATCATTTTAGCCCCCTCTATGAGGATATCCAGGTCCTGACGACGGTTATCCAATACCTGACGACAGGTATCTAGGTCCCCACAATGGGCACATGACAAGAAAATGTCTGCCAATTTGACATAGGTCTGGAACTTTCCAAAATTTGTGATGACCATTCTTTACGTCATCTGTTGGCACTATGATGGTATCAAGGCACTGTGTGTGTAGAATAGAAGGTGTCTGAGGTTGATGACTGATTCGGTTAATGATCTGATCAAGTCACTTATAAAATTCAGCCCAGAAACCTGCCATCCCATTTCTGTCTACCTGAATTCTTATCTCTAGTTTACACGTGGGGAAGTTATGTTGGCCTGGTTGCAGATAAGCTGATTTCTGGGGACTGGAGGGATGTGGCAAGACCCTTCACACTTGCCCCCAAAAGTACAAGGAATGCGCATTCAGTGATTCTCTAGGTACTTATTTGTGGAGTATGGGAGTAGTTGCACATCTATAGACACCTGAGATACTTGTATCAGTTTGAGTCACGTGCAGCCACCTGGTATAGTAGCAATATAGCCGTTTATTGTCATGAAATGTTATCTAATTCGTGATGTAATGTGTTATCGAATGTTAGAGTACTTCATTGCACAAGGCCTCTCATAGGATAAGTCGTCCTAATACTAAGCTGTTAATAAACCGGCACAGTTCGGCAGAGGTTCGTGCACTCATCTGTTCACTCGCTATAGTTTGTGTGTGACTAGTTGGGTAGGTAGGAGCGGTGGCTCTCCTAGCCAGAGGGCACTCATCGCTGGCTGGAAATAGTGCCCACTGCTCACAGTTGTGTAGGTTTGAGAGGTGATGTAGATACTAAGCTAGATTAATCTTTGTCTGTCTCTAACTTGGCTTAAATACGTGTAAGTAGTAGCGTGTAATACATTAGCCTATGGAGGTTTCATTACTGGATTAAGTCTTACAAATTCAGAGTGTATAAAGAAATGTAACACTCGCTCATAGGCATAGGTGGATCTGTTCTCCCCCCCCCCTCCTTTCTCTTCGTCTTAGGAAGGTTTTAACAGTCGGAAATCAAAAGCTGCGTGATTTTCCACACGATAGAACATGATAATTTCTTCAACCATGCCCATAATGCCTTGATATCAACATGGGGCCAATATACAACACAGATCAACACACAATTGGGACATCATCACACTCGATTCATCAACACACTCGATTCATCAACACACTCGATTCATCAACACACTCGATTCATCAACACGCTCGATTCATCAACACGCTCGATTCATCAACACACTCGATTCATCAACACACTCGATTCATCAACACACTCGATTCATCAGCACACTCGATTCATCAGCACTAGATTCATCAACACACTCGATTCATCAGCACACTCGATTCATCAGCACACTCGATTCATCAGCACACTCGATTCATCAACACACTCGATTCATCAACACACTCGATTCATCAACACACTCGATTCATCAACACACTCGATTCATCAACACACTCGATTCATCAACACACTCGATTCATCAACACACTCGATTCATCAACACACTCGATTCATCAACACACTTGATTAATCAACCCACTCGATTCATCAACACATTTGATTCATCAACCCACTCGATTCATCTACGCACTCCATTCATTTACACTTGATTAATCAACGCTATACATCATCATACTCGCTATAGGAAGACACCACAACGTTTGAGCGTGTAAATATAAGCATTATTTCCGAAAATATTGTTGCAAATAAATGATTTTTCATTGTAAAATACACATCACGATGCCTAGCTTGTCCTCATCATTATCCATAAGTTTTCCAACGCAGTTTCTAAACGATTTAAGCCAGTATCGTAAAATAAATATATTTTAGGTCAGCTTATTTTAATTTAAATTACATAAACGGGGCAGCATCTTGCAGCTGGGCAGGGATCTGTGTAGTTACCTTGATGTTGTGAGGTACTCTTGATCTATGAATACGAGCTTACCTTCTCTTTTCTTTAATATAGTAATTCGTTCCTTGAAAACAAGACGAATGAAGCGTTACTGTGTACACTGGACGTAGTCAATAGGTGTGCGTGTTCCAATATGACACAGTGTGTAGGTACAATGTTTAACAGTCGCATCAAACACCGTCGCCAGGGGATGCTAGGCATTGGAGGAGCAGTAGGAAGGTTCACTGACCCTGGCACGAAAGGGAGAAAGGGACGTTTTCGTCATTACAGCTCCCATTAATCCCTTACAACCTTATCTCTCTCTCCCTCTCTCTCTCCCTCTTTCCCTCCCTCTCTCTCCCTCCCTCTCTCTCCCTCCCTCTCTCTCCCTCCCTCTCTCTCCCTCCCTCTCTCTCCCTCCCTCTCACGCAAACGCACGCACACATAAACAAATAAAAAATCTCAATTTATAATGCCTTTGGGAACACAGTGAACATGCAATCCACCTCATTTGTGTCCATAAATATTGTATTGCTCCAGTTCCCTCGTTACTAAAAAAAATATATGACACGAAACTGAAACAAGCTCACGACAACACGCACACGTCTGTACACACTCGCGTTATGTATACACTCGCGTTATGTATACATACTCAGGTATGTATATACACATGTATACGCATACGTGTTTTGTATACACGCTTATGAGTGCACAAAAACAGTACATGGGGATATTAGAAAAAAATTCTTGGTATAAAGGTTGACCAATAGAATGATTCACAATAAGAGGAAGTATAAGTGTTGCAACCTTTGGAAATTTAAAAAAAAATATGCAGTCGACAGAGACAGAGAACCACGAGTACAGCTGTGCTACTGTAGCTTGAATTATGCTATTTACAAATGGTAAAATTACACACACACACACACACACACACACACACACACACGCGCGCGCGCGCACGCGGGGGGGGGGAGCTGTGAATCGACCCTTGCAACCACATATAGGTTAGCATAGGTGAGTACACACACCACGTATCTAACAGCTGACTGGAAAATCAACATGAAGTTTTGTTGGGTGTGAGATGTGAAAGGTTCCTAGAATACATTCAATTGGGAATTATTCGTTGATTCTGTATCAAGTAAACAGTAATTTCTAGGAAAGTGCTTCTCCGCAGAGATTTTATCCGGTTAGTATCATCGATTACCAAAGAAATTCTTAAAAAGAAAGTTAAACGAAAAGAGAGATTGATCTGGTAGAAGAAGCAGAAACAGATAATAAAGGCCAAAAAAACGAGCATGCCAAGACGAAATTTAAAATAAATAATTCTATAATTGAATAATTTTCTCCAGGGAATTTCTGAGAAGTCGTTGGCAAGACAGAAAAATGCGAGCAATTCAGGGAGTCGAGGCGACGTGACTGTTAACCCAGTTCCCCTTATTCAGCAAGTTAGGTTAGGTTAGATAAGATTCCTCAGGCAACAGACCGGGTGTTTCCTGATGCGGGTCTAGTCATATGGAGCTTTTGGTCATCTGACCGAGGCCTTCCGCTGGCTTACTGGTCCACCCCTTTAAAAATTACGATCATGATTATAGCCATTAGTAATTTTTTTACTCGTAGGAGGAAGCTGACGGTGGCGCCCTCAGCCTGCAATCATAACTCTCCTCGACCGTGGGGCCGGCAAGCAAGTAATAAACATGTAAAAGAGTTCTAGGAAAAATGAGTCTGCCTCTGTCCGGTAGGAACACGTGGAGCACACTATCATTAGATGGTTTAAAATATCGTTTCATAAGGATACCGCGGTGACCCAAATTTGTAAAGGTCATTTTTTGTGTTTGAGCAGCAAGGTGACCAGATTAAAGAATATTTTGTCTACGCATGAGACTTATTTTTAATAAGTCTCATGCGTAGACAGCGAGATGAATAAAATCTTTAAAAAAAATTTTTTTTTAGGGATTGAAGTTCCCAAATACAGTTCAAACATCCATTAAAATTTCAGTGCAAATGAAAGATCCTTCGGGGGTCAGTGATTTACATAAATCTGTAATAATAGTATTATTATTACGAATACAAATGAAAAATGGCTTATGAAGCAAGGGTCATGTTAGTCTGGAGTGGAGGAACTTACTGACGCTGTATTTGGCCGTGATGTGAGAATACATGTTAGCGTGTCCAGAGGTCATGGTGAGAATAATGGAAGGTTGCCTCCAGTGATGCCGGTGAGATATTACCCAAGATAATTATGGTCATGAGAATTAGCTGTGATTAACGAATAAATTATCTGTTTACTTTCAAATTTAAACTCCGGGGATTAGCCGTCTCCCTCGCAGCAGTAGCAATAACAACAGCCATAGCAACTACAGCAGCAGCAGTAGCAGCTGAAGCCCTGACCCGTGTCGTCTTCCTCTCAGAAGCAGCCATGGACATGGTTTCCAGGTTTTGTATCTTCCTCCTTCCCCTCTTCCTTCATTCCTTTTTTTCTATCTTCCTCCTCCTTCAAAGAATCAGCAACTGAAGATTTCGTATTCACATTAGTGTTACTATTATATAATGGATAATCAATCACGGTAACGTTTAAGTGCCGTATCAGAGTGCCAGTTCCTCATAAAGCAACAATAGTGGTAACAAGAGCAAAGAAACTTTGCTGAAATTTAATTTAGAAATTCATGGGAAAACTTAAAAAAGAGTGAGTCCAGAGTGTCGCAACCCGACCACAGTGAGTGGTATGTAAACGAAGATTATATATAATGCTGATAAAACCTTGGTGTTAGGTTCTTGTTCTTTCTTACGAAATATTGACAGAATACCACAAAAGTATATCGTAAAACTGACCTAGACTTTCCTCTTGCTCCAGGACTAATTAGAAATTGTTGTTAATGCCTCTGCGGAATATCTTGAAACTCTACGGGTAGGTAGCGTAGTATTTTATTATTCAGGGCTTCATGACCCTGGTCGGTTTAGCGCTTTATTATTGATAATAATTTTATTATCAAAATGTACCTGATAGGCTTTCTGATCGTGACCCTGATTGTCACTAGCCTCGCATTGATTGTCACTAGCCTCGCATTCCAAACACTGGCATCCAAGGCGTCTAATTTGTTAGACTTTGTGCTAGCAGCTCACTTTATATGTACTTATGCCGTATCTGCTTCGTTCTTCATTACAGACTGTTAGAGAATTCCCTTATATTTAATGAAAGTATGCTTTACACTGTTGAAATTGCAGGGTGCTGTCCGATATCAATGCATGTGAAAGCCAAGCCCGATGTAAGGTTATAGTCCCCACCCCTTTCACTCAGGAGGCGACCCATAACAGGAGTTGAACCCCTGTGTACTGTTAGGTGAAAACAGCAACAACTGCAAAGGAACATGTCCAGCGTCTTCACGCGTGTGTGAATGTTTTAAATATTTTTTATGGTAATGAACGTTGAGTACTCTACGCAATCAAAGTGCTCCATAAATGTCACTACTATTACATGATCTCGCTTTCCAGGATTGAACCCGGGTCCTTGGACTGTAAGCCACCTAGGAAAATTGAAGATCATTGGGGATTTGATATTATTCGAGAAACCTCATAGCGTATTATGTATTGCGCTGTTACTCTTCATTAAAACAATTAAGCAGGTTCTGCCTCGCTGCCTTGCTTCCCACGCACTGCTTCATCCTGCAGGTTTGGTTGCAATTCGAGTATTTTTTAGGCAAAATTAACGTGCATTCTTTTCGTCTTATTTAGAGGCACATTTTGAGATCATTTACGTACTTTACTAATTTTAAATATTTGAGTCAATGTAGAAGCAAAAATTTTCTGCCCACTTGTTTTTATAGATAGACATTTTGTTACCCATAAATTAGTCGATTAATGTATAATATTAATCTCATTTATAACGTAAAAGTGACCCGGCAAAGTGTCAGTGGCTTCATATTTCTTTCTTGAAGAATTTTTGTAACTTAGCTCATTAACGATTAGGTTAGGTAAGGTTTGTCAGGAAACATGATAAGTGTTTTCTGACACGGGTCTTAGTATTATGATGACCCACAGCTGGAGTTTTTGGCCATCTGACCGAGGCCTTCCACTGGCTAGCTCTGCTACTTGTTTTATAGTTGGGAAAATATAGTTGATATAGGCCTGAACTTTTTTCTGTCTTCAGCTTATTTTCGTGCAGTCTACTAGGCTGTATTAGCGTTAGTAGAGGCCTAAGGCTAAAAGGAGAGAAAAGCCTGAACATGAATTACATAATGAAAAATAAAAAAAAAAATTTTTATACATGGTTTAGATATGTAAAATTAACGACTCTATTCTACTCTACATTCATGTCTTAAAAGAATAAACATATTCTCCTAGGTTTATCTATCGTAAAACCATGAATAAAGTCACTGTAATTCAAAGAAATAACGATTTCATTCTCAGCGCTCTTTAAGGAACGTGCTAAAATGTTCTCATGGGAAAGTAAACTAGGGAGAATTTTTTTTAATGAAAAAAAAAGGAATTTCTCCGCAGTAGTTACTGACTTTAAGCGGCACATCCAGACGTAATGCTCTTTCAAAAAATTTTAAACATCCTCACGTAGAATCCACTGATAAAACACAAGCCGCACTCAGGCGACAAACTTATGACGACGTTTCGGTCTGATTTGGACCACTGGTGCCCCGTGGCCTGGTGGCTAAAGCACTCGCTTCACACGGCGAGGGTCTGGGTTCAATTCCCAGAGAGCTTAGAAACATTGGGCGTTTTTCTTTACACCGGTTGTCTGTTTCTCATTATTAAAATGAGTACTTGGAAGTTAGTCGACTGGTGTGGGTCGTATCCTGGGGCAAAACTGACCTAATTTTCCCTAAATTCTCTGCATAACAAGCGGCTTTTTATATAGTAGTATGTCATTGATGTCAGCTAGGCCTGCATACCTTGTACATGTACTTCTAGAATTATTATTATTATTATTGTTATTATTATCATCATCATCACTATAAGAACATAAGAAAGAAGGATCACTGCAACAGGCCTACTGGCCTATGCGAGGCAGGTCCAATTCTCCCACCGGCTTAAGCTCACTGACCTAGTGACCTTAAGCTCACTGACCTAGTGAAGTCAGACACGTCACTTAAGAGAGGAGCACGGCATCAGACCTAGTAGCACAAGCTAGTTAGGTCCAACTCACACCCACCCACACCACTCGTGTATTTATCCAACCTCTTTTTAAAACTACACAACGTCTTAGCTTCTGTGGCAGTGCTTGGGAGTTTGTTCCACTCATCCACAACTCTATTACCAAACCAGTGCTTTCCTATATCCTTCCTGAATCTGAATTTTTCCAATTTAAAACCATTGCTGCGAGTCCTGTCTATGTTAGATATTTTTAGCACGCTATTTACATCCCCTTTATTAATTCCTGTTTTCCATGTATACCCCTCAATCATATCCTCCCTAATTCTACGCCTTTCTAGAGAGTGCAGATTCAAGGCCCCAGCCTATCCCCATAGGGAAAATTTCTGATATACATGGGATCAACTTTGTCATCCTCCATTGTACGTTTTCCAGTGCATTTATATCCATTCAGTAATACGGTGACCAGAACTGCGCAGCATAGTCTAAATGAGGCCTAACCAAAGATATAGAGAGTTGAAGAACAACCTGAGGACTTGAGGATATGAAGACAAGGATCCTGTTAGCTTTATTGCGAACACTTATGCACTGTTGTCTTGGTTTCAGATTACTGCTAACCAGAAATCCTAAATCCTTTTCGCAATCCGTAATATTAAGATCTACATTATTTAGTTTAAATGTGGCATGGTTATTTTCCTGTCCAACATTTAGAACTTTGCATTTGTCTATATTAAACTGCATTTGCCACTTCTCCGACCACTGCATCAGTCTATTCAAATCATCCTGGAATGCTCTGATGTCCTCATTAGAATGAATTGAACGGCCTATTTTGGTGTCATCAGCAAATTTGCTTATGTCGCTATTTATGTAGATTGTGAACAACAAGGGGCCCAACACTGACCCCTGTGGACCGCCGCTTGTGACGTGCCCACATTCTGATTTCTCCCCATTTATGCAAACTCTCTGCTGCCTATTTGTCAACCAACCAGGAAAAAATTTCTCCTATTCCGTGTGCCTTAAGTTTTCTCAACAGCCTCTGATGTGAAAAAAGTAAATTCGTAAGGCAGGAACGCCTTTTTGTAAAATCGTGTTGAGAATTATTAATCAATTTATGCCTATCAAGATGGCTACGAATTGCTTCGGGAATTATTGATTCCATAAATTTACCAACTATGGAAGTAAGGCTTATTGGTCTATAGTTCGAAGTTAAGGACCTGTCACCTACCTTATAAATAGGTATTACATTTGCCATTTTCCACTTGTCTGGCACTATGCCAGTTTGTATTGATATATTGAAAAGATTAGCCAAAGGTATGCTAAGTTCCTCTATACATTCCTTTAAAACTCTTGCAAACAGTTCAGCAGGGCCTGGGGATTTGTTAGGGTTTAATTTCCCTATTTGTTTGAAGACCATGGCACTAGTTACACTAATCATGCATCGTTTATTATCGTCCTGTTCTTTATAATTTATCATTTCTGGAGTTTCGCTAGTATCTTCCTGAGTAAAAACTGAGAAGTAGTAGGTATTGAAAAGTTCACACATTTCCTTACCACTGTTAGTGATCCGCCCTGAGTACTCTTAAGTGGGCCCATCTTGTCCCTAATCTTACTTCTGTGTACTTGAAAGAACCCTTTTGGGTTAGTCTTCAAATACCTTGCGACTTTAGCCTCATAACCCCTTTTTGCTTTTCTTATTCTTTTTTTTATCTCTTTAATTGAATAGATTGATTTCTTAACTGCCCTTCCCCTCTTTGGATACGTCTATATATGCCTCTCTTTTGGGCAATGAGATGTTTTAAACTATTGTTTATCCATTTGGGATCATTTTTGTTAGGTCTAATTTCCCTACTCGGGACAAAAGTCGGCTGGGCAGCCAGCACTATGCTCTGAAATACGTCATATTGGCAACCAACTCTACCTACCTGACACATAGTAAGGTCGTCCCAATTTAGCCCACCCAGGTAATTTCTTATACCCATGAAGTCGGCCAAGTGGAAATCTGGAACAGCGACTTGATTGCAGTTATCTGGGTAATTCCATGATTAATTGAAACTAAGTGGTTTGTGATCGCTTTCCCCTAGTTCATCACTAACCTCAAGATTATTAACATTGTTGGCAAGTACCAAATCAAGCAGATTGTTTCCTCTAGTTGGTTCTGTCACAAACTGTTTTAAAAAGCAGCCTTGAACAGTGTCAAGAAAGTCACTAGACTCAAGATTTCCTGTCACAGTGTTCCAGTCAATTTGTCTAAAGTTAAAATCTCCCATTAACACAACATTTTCATATCTAGATGCCTTATGAATTTCGTCTCGTAACAGCTTACTGCACTCCCTATCAAGGTTTGGGGCCCTATAAATCACACCCAAAATTAATTTTTCACGACCTTCGAGAAACTGTAGCCAAACAGATTCTGTGTCCGATGTTTCTAATCTTACATCTTGTCTAACAAAACAATTTAAATTATCCCTGACATACATCGCCACTCCACCACCCTTCCTGTTGATCCTATCAGTGTGGAATAGTTTATAACCCTATATATTGCATTCAGAATGCATTTCTCTATCTTTCAAGTTGAACCATGTCTCTGTTATAGCAATAATATCTATATTACCTGCACTTGCAAGTAATCTTAGCTCATCTATCTTATTTCTTAGACTCCTACTATTTGTATAGTAAACTTTAAGGGAGCTAGTCTCTCGTTGGCCTGTATGTCAAAGAGTCCCTTATCTGCACGGAGTTGCTGAACACCACAAATGAGGTAGTTGAAGTTCTATCAATAAAGATCGAGAACCAAAACCTAGTCATTGTGGTTGTATACAAGCCACCAGATACAACCTCCCAACAGTTCAAGGAACAGCTACTGAAAATCGATTACTGTTTGGAAAACCTTCCAGCTCCATCCCCAAACATCTTACTGCTTGGTGATTTCAACCTAAGGCATACAAAATGGAAAAATGTAGCAAATAATGTTATAGCTGAAACAATCCCCGGAGGTAGCGCAGATGAAAGGTCACACACACACGAGCTACTAAGTCTCTGCGAAAAACACACCTTAAGCCAGCAGATAGTGGAGCCAACAAGACTAGAAAACACACTTGACCTTATCTTCACAAATAATGAGGACCTGATAAGAGACATAAGAATATCAAAAACAACTAATTCCGATCACAATCTAATCGAAGTCCAGACGTACATGCATAGGGGTCCTGAACAGCAGAATGCATGTACCGGTGAAGGTGTCTTCACAAAATACAATTTCAACAACAAGAACATCAACTGGGACCAGGTAAACCATGTCCTAAACGAAACATGTTGGGAAGATGTCTTAAATGACATGGACCCAAACCAGTGCCTTGAAAGGATCAACTTCCTGGTAGCCGAAGCATGTTCTAGGCATATTCCCCTAAGAAAGAAGAAGAGCAGGAGTAAACTGGAGAGAAAAAGACGCTCCCTCTACAGAAGACGACGAAGAGTCACTGAGCTCCTCAGGAGTGCTAGAATATCTGATACACGAAAGGAGGCGCTGACCAGGGAAGTGGAAACTATCGAACTTAAGCTAAATGACTCTTACAGGAACCAGGAGAGGCAGGAGGAGCTTAAAGCTATTAGTGAAATTGAAAGAAATTCCAAATATTTCTTTTCATATGCCAAAAACAAGGCAAATACCACATCTAGTATCGGGCCCTTACTCAGACAGGATGGGACTTACACAGACGACAACAAGGAAATGAGTGAAATATTGAAATCCCAGTACGACTCTGTGTTTAGTGAACCACTAATCGGTCTGAGGATCGACGACCCAAATGATTTCTTCATGAATGAGCCTCAAAACTCCATAAATGTATGCCAGATTTCCGACATTACCCTAACTCCGATAGATTTCGAAAAAGCCATTGACAACATGCCTATGCACTCAGCCCCGGGCCCAGACTCGTGGAACTCTGTTTTCATTAAGAACTGCAAGAAACCCCTTTCGCGTGCCCTAAGTACACTATGGAGGAGGAGCTTGGACATGGGTGAAATTCCACAGTCACTTAAAACAACGGATATAGCCCCGCTCCATAAAGGTGGCAGCAAAGCATTAGCTAAGAACTATAGACCAATAGCTCTGACGTCCCACATCATAAAAATCTTTGAAAGAGTGCTAAGAAGCAGGATTGCAAATCGCCTGGATTCCCAAAATCTGCACAATCCAGGGCAACATGGGTTCAGGGCAGGTCGCTCCTGCCTCTCACAACTACTGGATCACTATGACATGGCCTTGGATGCACTGGAAGAAAATCAGAATGCAGATGTAATATACACAGACTTTGCAAAAGCATTTGACAAATGCGATCATGGCGTAATAGCCCATAAAATACGTGCTAAAGGAATAACTGGGAAAGTGGGGAGATGGATCTTCAACTTCCTAACAAATCGAACACAAAGAGTAGTGGTCAACAGAGTTAAATCGGAGGCTGCCATAGTGAAGAGCTCTGTTCCACAAGGCACAGTACTCGCCCCCATCTTATTCCTTATCCTCATATCAGACATAAACAGAGATATACACCACAGCACCGTATCATCCTTTGCGGATGATACTAGGATCTGCATGAGGCTGTCATCTGCTGAGGACGCGGTTAACCTCCAAGAAGATATAAACAAAGTTTTCCAGTGGGCAACGGTAAACAATATGATGTTCAATGAGGACAAATTCCAACTACTCCGTTATGGAAAACTGGAGGAGATAATAACTAGAACAGAGTATACTACTGACTCCGGCCATACAATAGAGCGGAAAAATAATGTAAGGGACCTGGGAGTAGTAATGTCTGAGGATCTCACTTTCAAGGATCACAACAGTGCCACGATCGCACGTGCAAAGAAAATGATAGGATGGATAATGAGAACTTTCAAAACGAGAGATGCCAAGCCCATGATGATCCTTTTCAAATCACTTGTTCTCTCTAGGCTGGAATACTGCTGTACATTAACATCTCCATACAAAGCAGGTGAAATCGCAGATCTAGAGAGTGTACAGAGATCCTTTACTGCACGTATAAGTTCTGTCAAGCACCTTAACTACTGGGAACGCTTGAAAGCACTTGACTTGTACTCGTTGGAACGCAGGAGGGAGAGATATATCATAATCTACACTTGGAAAATCTTGGAAGGAATGGTCCCAAATCTGCACACAGAAATCACTCCCTACGAAAGTAAAAGACTGGGCAGGCGATGCAAAATGCCGCCAATAAAAAGTAGGGGCGCCATTGGTACACTAAGAGAAAACACCATAAGTATCCGGGGCCCAAAACTGTTCAACAGCCTCCCATCAAGCATTAGGGGAATTGCCAATAAACCCCTGGCTGCCTTCAAGAGAGAGCTGGACAGATACCTAAAGTCAGTGCCGGATCAGCCGGGCTGTGGCTCGTACGTCGGACTGCGTGCGGCCAGCAGTAACAGCCTAGTTGATCAGGCCCTGATCCATCGGGAGGCCTGGTCGTGGACCGGGCCGCGGGGGCGTTGATCCCCGGAATAACCTCCAGGTAACCAGGTACTATCTCTCTTTGTTGAGTAATTGCTTTGCCTTTACTAGCAACTTTATTTTGAATATTGTCTTTTTAACATATCTCTGAGGTATCCTGGTAATATCTGATGTTTTCAACCCTAATACTGCAGCCCGATTGTTTCCCACAAACACCCAGACCTCTATAATCTATCAGTTTAAATTCCTAGACAAGTCATCAATGACCCCCTCAATCGAATTGGCTAATGCAACCACTCCAACCCCAGAGAGATGAACCCCTTGCATACATATCATGCTTGCCATAGAATTTGTTCCATTATCAGTGAATGGGATTGCAAGTTCCTTGCAGTACCTGTCTAGCCAGCAATTTATACCAATTGCCGTAGACATCCATTCATTGCCCACTCCCCTTCTAGGCAAGATTCTACATATGATTGGGATCCCTCCCTTAGACCTGACAACTTCTATAGCTGACCTGTACTTATCCAGCAGCTCCTGTCTTCTGCCCTTCTGCCCTTCCAGCACTAAGACAGATAATGGGCTTGTTCTCATTACCTGACATAATATTATCCAACCTTCTGACTATGTCACCAACACCAGCTCCTGGGAGGCACACCCTCTGTCTGACCTTTCTATCTCTGTTACAAAAAGCACGGTCCATATATCTTATCTGAGAATCTCCTACAATTAGAATATTCTTACGTTGATTAGCAGGGAAATCAGTGGTACCTTCAACCTCACTAACCACTGAAGTACACTCGTCCTGGAGAACAGAGAATCGATTTCCTACCTTCACATCTTCTCTATTAACCTTCCTTATCTTCCTTCTTCCTGATCCGAAACCACTTGCCACTTAAAGCGGCTGCAACTCTAGCTCACTGCTGGTATCCTTTTCCTCACCAGCTCCCACTATCTCACACTCCCAAGCCCATCTAGGCGAAGCTTCAGCCTCCTATTTTCCTCCTGAAGAAGTAACCTCCTTCAAAACTTTAACCTGAGATTCCAAAACACTACAGCAGGCCATGATGCTCAGTAACACCCCACGCTAATTCCCAGACAGCTTAGGACAGTGACCACACGTGACCTCTGACCGCAGCGTACTGACCTCTGACCGCTGCTTTGCACACCCAAATATATTTGCTTTCGGCATCTTTTATCTCTCTATATATGATTGTGATGGAAAAATTGTATTTAATCTACTGGGGAGATGAACTGATGCATTAAACATTTACTTTTTAAAATAAGTTCTTTCTAGAATTTTCTCTTATACGTTTAAAGATATATATATATTTTTTTCATTTATGTTAATGTAAAAATTAACAATTTTGTAACAAAAGAACGTTAGAAAACTTACCTAAGCTTATAACAAGTGCAGATTAATTTAGCCTTATTCGGCAAGAAGAGTGTTACTATTTAAGCCAAAATAGCAACTTTTACCTATTCGCCACGACGTGTATATATATATATATATATATATATATATATATAATATACATATATGTATATATATATATATATATATTATATATATATGTATATATATATATATATATATATATATATCTATTTTATATATATATAAATATATATATATATATATATATATATATATATATTATATCTATCTATCTATATTATATATATATATATATATATATATATATATAATCTATATATATATATATATATATATATATATATATATATATATATATATATATATATATATATATATATATATATATATATATATATTATATCTATCTATATTATATATATATATATATATATATATATATATATAATCTATATATATATATATATATATATATATATATATATATATATATATATATATATATATATATATATATAATGTGTGTGTGTGTGTGTGTGTGTGTGTCGTGCCGAATAGGCAGAACTTGCGATCTTGGCTTAAATAGCAACGTTCATGTTGCCATATAGGACAAGTGAAAATTTGTGTATGCAATAATTTCGCCAAAATCATTCTGAACCTAACTAAAAAAAATATATTTCACTGTGTTTGTTTAGTATTAAATTACTGTAAACGTATCTAAAATATATTTAGTTGGATTAGGTTAAAATAAATTATGCTTGTTATAATAAGGTTAGGTAAGTTTTCTAAGATTCTTTTGGTGCAAAATTAAAATTTTTTACATTAACATTAATGAAATAAATATATTTTTAAACGTATAAGAGAAAATTTCAGGAAGGACTTAATTTTAAATGAGTTTTACATATTCGGCACGACATTATATATATATATATATATATATATATATATATATATATATATATATATATATATATATATATATATATATATGCAATAAGATCACAGTAAACAGGTGATTTCAGAATATGCAAAACAACCACTCTGAAAGAATAGAGAAATTCCAAGCGCTTTCGTGACTACTCACATTATAATGTGAGTAGTCACGAAAGCGCTTGGAATTTCTCTATTCTTTCAGAGTGGTTGTTTTGCATATAAAATGTCGTGCCGAATATGTAAAACTGGTCAATTAGCAAGAACTCGTTTAAAATTAAGTCCTTTATAAATTTTTCTCTTATACGTTTAAAAATATATTTATTTCATTAATGTTAATGTAAAAAATTTTAATTTTGCACCAAAAGAATCTTAGAAAACTTACCTAACCTTATTATAACAAGCATAATTTATTTTAACCTAATCCAACTAAATATATTTTAGATACGTTTACAGTAATTTAATATTAAACAAACACAACGAAATATATTTTTTTCGTTAGGTTCAGAATGATTTTGGCGAAATTATTGCGTACACAAATTTTCACTTGTCCTATATGACAAGATGAATGTTGCTATTTAAGCCAAGATGGCAAGTTCTGCCTATTCGGCACCATATATATATATATATATATATATATATATATATATATATATATATATATATATTTTTTCTAATCACACTGGCCGATTCCCACCAAGGCAGGGTGGCCCGAAAAAGAAAAACTTTCACCATCATTCACTCCATCACTGTCTTGCCAGAAGGGTGCTTTACACTACAGTTTTTAAACTGCAACATTAACACCCCTCCTTCAGAGTGCAGGCACTGTACTTCCCATCTCCAGGACTCAAGTCCGGCCTGCCGGTTTCCCTGAATCCCTTCATAAATGTTTCTTTGCTCACACTCCAACAGCACGTCAAGTATTAAAAACCATTTGTCTCCATTAACTCCTATCAAACACGCTCACGCATGCCTGCTGGAAGTCCAAGCCCCTCGCACACAAAACCTCCTTTACCCCCTCCCTCCAACCTTTCCTAGGCCGACCCCTACCCCGCCTTCCTTCCACTACAGACTGATACACTCTTGAAGTCATTCTGTTTCGCTCCATTCTCTCTACATGTCCGAACCACCTCAACAACCCTTCCTCAGCCCTCTGGACAACAGTTTTGGTAATCCCGCACCTCTTCCTAACTTCCAAACTACGAATTTTCTGCATTATATTCACACCACACATTGCCCTCAGACATGACATCTCCACTGCCTCCAGCCTTCTCCTCGCTGCAACATTCATCACCCACGCTTCACACCCATATAAGAGCGTTGGTAAAACTATACTCTCATACATTCCCCTCTTTGCCTCCAAGGACAAAGTTCTTTGTCTCCACAGACTCCTAAGTACACCACTCACTCTTTTTCCCTCATCAATTCTATGATTCACCTCATCTTTCATAGACCCATCCGCTGACACGTCCACTCCCAAATATCTGAATACGTTCACCTCCTCCATACTCTCTCCCTCCAATCTGATATCCAATCTTTCATCACCTAATCTTTTTGTTATCCTCATAACCTTACTCTTTCCTGTATTCACCTTTAATTTTCTTCTTTTGCACACCCTACCAAATTCATCCACCAATCTCTGCAACTTCTCTTCAGAATCTCCCAAGAGCACAGTGTCATCAGCAAAGAGCAGCTGTGACAACTCCCACTTTGTGTGTGATTCTTTATCTTTTAACTCCACGCCTCTTGCCAAGACCCTCGCATTTACTTCTCTTACAACCCCATCTATAAATATATTAAACAACCATGGTGACATCACACATCCTTGTCTAAGGCCTACTTTTACTGGGAAAAAAATTCCCTCTTTCCTACATACTCTAACTTGAGCCTCACTATCCTCGTAAAAACTCTTCACTGCTTTCAGTAACCTACCTCATACACCATACACTTGCAACATCTGCCACATTGCCCCCCTATCCACCCTGTCATACGCCTTTTCCAAATCCATAAATGCCACAAAGACCTCTTTAGCCTTATCTAAATACTGTTCACTTATATGTTTCACTGTAAACACCTGGTCCACACACCCCCTACCTTTCCTAAAGCCTCCTTGTTCATCTGCTATCCTATTCTCCGTCTTACTCTTAATTCTTTCAATTATAACTCTACCATACACTTTACCAGGTATACTCAACAGACTTATCCCCCTATAATTTTTGCACTCTCTTTTGTCCCCTTTGCCTTTATACAAAGGAACTATGCATGCTCTCTGCCAATCCCTAGGTACCTTACCCTCTTCCATACATTTATTAAATAATTGCACCAACCACTCCAAAACTATATCCCCACCTGCTTTTAACATTTCTATCTTTATCCCATCAATCCCGGCTGCCTTACCCCCTTTCATTTTACCTACTGCCTCACGAACTTCCCCCACACTCACAACTGGCTCTTCCTCACTCCTACAAGATGTTATTCCTCCTTGCCCTATACACGAAATCACAGCTTCCCTATCTTCATCAACATTTAACAATTCCTCAAAATATTCCCTTCATCTTCCCAATACCTCTAACTCTCCATTTAATAACTCTCCTCTCCTATTTTTAACTGACAAATCCATTTGTTCTCTAGGCTTTCTTAACTTGTTAATCTCACTCCAAAACTTTTTCTTATTTTCAACAAAATTTGTTGATAACATCTCACCCACTCTCTCATTTGCTCTCTTTTTACATTGCTTCACCACTCTCTTAACCTCTCTCTTTTTCTCCATATACTCTTCCCTCCTTGCATCACTTCTACTTTGTAAAAACTTCTCATATGCTAACTTTTACTCCCTTACTACTCTCTTTACATCATCATTCCACCAATCGCTCCTCTTCCCTCCTGCACCCACTTTCCTGTAACCACAAACTTTTGCTGAACACTCTAACACTACATTTTTAAACCTACCCCATACCTCTTCGACCCCATTGCCTATGCTCTCATTAGCCCATCTATCCTCCAATAGCTGTTTTTATCTTACCCTAACTGCCTCCTCTTTTAGTTTATAAACCTTCACCTCTCTCTTCCCTGATGCTTCTATTCTCCTTGTATCCCATCTACCTTTTACTCTCAGTGTAGCTACAACTAGAAAGTGATCTGATATATCTGTGGCCCCTCTATAAACATGTACATCCTGAAGTCTACTCAACAGTCTTTTATCTACCAATACATAAACCAACAAACTACTGTCATTTCGCCCTACATCATATCTTGTATACTTATTTATCCTCTTTTTCTTAAAATATGTATTACCTATAACTAAACCCCTTTCTATACAAAGTTCAATCAAAGGGCTCCCATTATCATTTACACCTGGCACCCCAAACTTACCTACCACACCCTCTCTAAAAGTTTCTCCTACTTTAGCATTCAGGTCCCCTACCACAATTACTCTCTCACTTGGTTCAAAGGCTCCTATACATTCACTTAACATCTCCCAAAATCTCTCTCTCTCCTCTGCATTCCTCTCTTCTCCAGGTGCATACACGCTTATTATGACCCACTTCTCGCATCCAACCTTTACTTTAATCCACATAATTCTTGAATTTACACATTCATATTCTCTTTTCTCCTTCCATAACTGATCATTTAACATTACTGCTACCCCTTCCTTTGCTCTAACTCTCTCAGATACTCCAGATTTAATCCCATTTATTTCCCCCCACTGAAACTCTCCTACCCCCTTCAGCTTTGTTTCGCTTAGGGCCAGGACATCCAACTTCTTTTCATTCATACATCAGCAATCATCTGTTTCTTGTCATCCGCACTACATCCACGCACATTCAAGCATCCCAGTTTTATAAAGTTTTTCTTCTTCTCTTTTTTAGTAAATGTCTACAGGAGAAGGGGTTACTAGCCCATTGCTCCCGGCATTTTAGTCGCCTCATACGACACGCATGGCTTACGGAGGAAAGATTCTTTTCCACCTCCCCATGGACAATAGAAGAAATAAAGAAGAACAAGAGCTATTTAGAAAAAGGAGAAAAACCTAGATGTATGTATATATATATATGCATGTGCGTGTCTGTGAAGTGTGACCAAAGTGTAAGTAGGAGTAGCAAGATATCCCTGTTATCTAGCGTGTTTATGAAACAGAAAAAAAAACCAGCAATCCTACCATCATGCAAAACAGTTACAGGTTTTTGTTTCACAGTCATCTGGCAGGACGGTAGTACTTCCCTGGGTGGTTGCTGTCTACCAACCTACTACCTATATATATAATATATATATATATATATATATAATATATATATATAAAATATATATATATATAATATATATATATATATATATATATATATATATATATATATATATATATATATATATATATATATATATATGCGCAAAACAACCACTGTGAAAGAATAGTGAAATTCCAAGCGCTTTCGTGACTACTCACATTATCAAGGAACAATAAAAGTAATGCATATATATATTTTTTTTTTTAACAAGTCGGCCGTCTCCCACCGAGGCAGGGTGACCCAAAAAAGAAAGAAAATCCCCAAAAAGAAAATACTTTCATCATTTAACACTTTCACCTCACTCACACATAATCACTGTTTCTGCAGAGGTACTCAGAATACAATAGTTTAGAAGCATATACGTATAAAGAGAGACAACATATCCCTCCAAACTGCTAATATCCCGAACCCCTCCTTTAGAGTGCAGGCATTGTACTTCCCATTTCCAGGACTTAAGTCCGGCTATACATATTATATAAATATATATATATATATATATATATATATATATATATATATATATATATATATATATATATATATATATATATATATATATATATATATATATACGTGTATACAAGGTGTCCACAAAAACATTCCCAGATTTCAATCAGGTATAACATGTAACTTTTCTGTAATAATCTTTCACAAACAGTTAGGTCAGGTGACCTTGCAGAGGTCACCGGACCTAACTGTTTGTGACTTCTTTCTTTGGAGATAAGTGAAGAGCACAGTTTACGTACCACCACTACCTGCAACCCTGGAGGAGCTGAAAATTTCGATCACTGAAGCAGTTCGCATGATAACACCAGATATGCTGCAGAGCGTCTGGACCGAACTGGACTATCACATAGATGTTTGCCGAGCAACCAGAGGGACGCACATTGGGTGCCTTTTAATGCTACCTTATACCACATGAAACTGAATGAAATCCTACATCTGTAGCTATTAACTGTGAAAGATTATTTAAAGTTACATATTATACCTGTTAGAAAATCTGGTAGTGTTATTGTGGAAACTGTGTGTATATATATATATATATATATATATATATATATATATATATATATATATATATATATATATATATATATATTATATATATATATATATCTTGACGTAGGAATATGAAATATTAAAACAAGAATTTGTCGAAACAATGAAAAAAAAGTTTCATTCGTTTTAAATGAGATCTCGAGAAATTTTCGGATTTCCCAAAATTATTGACGAGGGTAGTAGTAGTAGTAGTAGTAGTAGTAGTAGTAACAGTAGTAACTGTAAGTACTTCCTAACCATTGAATTAGTGACCAGTTGCAACTAACATGGCGCAAGGAATAATAAAAGTGTGGACACGAAAGAAAGAAGAGGAGGAGGTAGAAAAACGATGAAAAAAATACGGAAATAGGTAAAGGTTGCCGTCACCTGGCGCGGTAACCATCATCTATTTTCCAACACGGAAGAGAGTGGTCACGATACGACCGAAGACGAGGAGTCCAGATCATTTCTTTGGAGTAATTTCGAAGAAAATTCCACAAGTTTATAATACCCACACAAACATATATATATATATATATATATATATATATATATATATATATATATATATATATATATATATACATATATACATATATGCAAGGAATTCGCGAGAGCATGCGAAATATACACAAATACTGATCTCTGGCAGTGTTTGTGTATATTTCGCATGCTCTCGCGAATTCCTTGCATTGTTCAAATCTCTAGTAAGGCTGATGCATGCAGGGGATGAGATGAAAAGCTGTAAGCCTTCTCCCTGAAAGCTGGCTGCCTTGGATCAAACGTGTAGCGCATGCTACACGCCAAGGTATTGGTCCAGTGTGGGTAGATTGGTAAAGCACTGCGTACCTTGTCCTAAGGTTCGTAGGTTCGAGTCTCCTTCAGCCAGAGATCAGTGTTTATATATATATATATATATATATATATATATATATATATATATATATATATATATATATATATATATATATATATATATATATATATATATTGATATTGTGTGTGGCCACATTTTATTTTTAGCTCAAATGCTCTCGCTGCTAACGTTGTAAAATATTTCAGTAGGTGGTGGCCACTCATTTACCATGGATTGTTATGTAGCTCGCCTCTCGCTTTGCCTTGTATCATTTATTCACGCTAAATGAGTAATAATACTTGTCGGTAAATACCAGCGTTTTCTATGCATCTGCACCACAACTTAGAAACCTAATCTAACATTATTCAGATTTACGCAATTTGTAACAGCAGTTCTGTCTAAAATATATAAGGTTGCCGAAGTTTTTGTTGCTGTTATTCATTACTGAAACTATCAATTCTGTGACCATAGACTTGTTTTCACGGTGTTACAACACACAATACAAGCTTTCCTTGTTTAGCAAAGCACTTAGAGCAAGTCATTACCCTTCTTCTCTAACAGATCAGTCACTGTCAAATTTGACGAGATGTGATACAACTAACATCAGTGTAGCTGCAACCATTTTGGTTACAGCGAACCGTCTCTGTGTTCTCATTAAATACACATGATTGGAAGACAGATGAGTCAATACTGAGGTTGACAAGTTTAAAATAAAATTATCAGTTGTCCTGCTAATTCGTATCAGTCGGTTATTGGGACGCCGCAGATATAACTCAGCTTCTGTAACCACAAATACGTAATTTTCTCTCTCTCTCTCTCCCTCTCTCTCTCTCTCT
>NC_091316.1:21354268-21434268 GCF_038502225.1 Cherax quadricarinatus
TCGTACTGCTTGAAGTCGGGAAAGGCGAAGTAAACAGGAAGAAACTACTTGAAAATGAACACAGGACATTGATGGTGTGTAATAAAGTAAGACGACGTTTGAAACTATTGTATGTCTTAATACCCCTGAGAATCCTATAGGTCGAAGGATCATGAAGGTCATGAAAATTGACAGTGTCGAGGCGATTCCATACGGAAGAGATATAGGGCTTCAAGCTTGTTGTTTTGACAGGGGAGTGACTCGAAGGCCTCTAGATGTAAATGTAATCCATTATTATTATTATTATTGCAGTCATATGGGAATACTACTAATACCATAAATGTCGTATGCTTAGTTCCTGGGGAAATGGATGGACAGAGTGTTTGCGGAGGCCGAAAAATGTGCATATAAAGGCCACTGTGTGTGTGTGTGTGTGTGTATATATATATATATATATATATATATATATATATATATATATATATATATATATATATATATATATATATATATATATATGCAATAAGATCACAGTAAACAGGTGATTTCAAAATATGCAAAACAACCACTCTGAAAGAATAGAGAAATTCCAAGCGCTTTCGTGACTACTCACATTATAATGTGAGTAGTCACGAAAGCGCTTGGAATTTCTCTATTCTTTCAGAGTGGTTGTTTTGCATATATATATATATATATATATATATATATATATATATATATATATATATATATATATATATATATATATATATATATATATATATATATGCCGAATAGGTAAAATCTTGCGATTTTGACTTAAATAGCAACGCTTTTCTTGCCGAATAAGGTAAGCGAAAATTTGTGCATACAATAATTTTGCAAAAATCATTCTGAACCTATCGAAAAAAAATATATTTCATTGTGTTTGTTTATTATTAAATTGTTATAAACTTGTCTAAAATATATTTAGTTAGATTAGGCTAAATTAAATTGAGCTTGTTATAATAAGGTTTCCCTCAAGGAAGGCTCCTTAATACTAGTGAGCAGCTCTTAATCTATGAAATTGGATCTGTGCTCCAGTTCCCTGAATCAAGCCTGAATACCTTCCACATCACCCCCCTCCCCACAGGCGCTCTATAATTCTACGGGTTTAGCGCTTCCCCTTGATTATAATAGTTATATAATAAGGTTAGGTAAGTTTTCTAAGGTTCTTTTGGTACAAAATTCTTAATTTTTACATTAACATAAATGAAAAAACATATCTTTAAACGTACAAGAGAATATTTTAGAAAGGATTTAAACGAGTTTATGCTAATTTACCAGTTTTACCTATTCGGCACAATATATTATATATAATGTGTGTAAAACAGTGGTTATATTTTTTACCATAATTTTTAAAGGGGTGGACCGGTAAGCCAGCGGACCCAAAGCTCCAACGGCGGGTCATCATCTAAGACCCGCGTCAGGGAACACTTGTGTTTCCTGACGAACCTTACCTAACCTAGTATATATATATATATATATATATATATATATATATATATATATATATATATATATATATATATATATATATACATATATATATATATATATATATATATATATATATATATATATATATATATATATTATAGAGATAAGGGAGAGGGGAGGAGGAAGAACAAGGTGCATCTATGACAATTAGAATAAATAGTGGTGCTAAGAATACATCCCTCTGATATTCATCCTTTTGAATGAAGTAGAGTGAACGATTTTTATTGACTCGAACAGT
This sequence comes from Cherax quadricarinatus, assembly GCF_038502225.1. Taxonomy (NCBI): domain Eukaryota; kingdom Metazoa; phylum Arthropoda; class Malacostraca; order Decapoda; family Parastacidae; genus Cherax; species Cherax quadricarinatus. The sequence goes on from NC_091316.1 coordinate 21,356,004, forward strand.
GTATCTAAGAGGCCTATATAAAAAGGGTAAGGAGATTCCTCAGAGTCTAAGAATAGACACGGAATTATCTGTGGCATCGCCAGTAGATATAAACTTTTTCGAGGCAGAGAAAGAATGAGCAAGTCTCTTTCATTGGATATTTTTGGCCATCAGAAAGACAAGGAAACGGAAGCCTAGTTAGAGTTCATGAAGGATTTATGGCACCCAGGCAGGATAAGGTTACCACTTCACCTTTCCAGAGTCGAGCGTCCGTGATAACACCATGGCTCTGTCGTTTTCTTAATGTTTACAATAATTATTAGTATTTAAGGCTTACGACAAGGCTCTAGAATATTCATGAGAAATATATATTTAAGCAAAGAGGACTAAAAATATTTTTACTTTATATATAAGTTAAGCAGTGGATTGGGTGTCCCGAAGCTCGATCGTTAGCGCACTCACCTCACACACTGAGGTCCGGAGTTCGAATCTCCGGTACGGCTGGAAAGCATTAGGGACGTGTTTCCATAAGACACCTGCTGTCCCTGTTCACCCATCAGTAAAATGGGTACCTGGGTGTTAGTCGACTGGTGTGGGTCGCATCCTGGGACAAAACTGATCTGATTTGCTCGAAATGCTCAGCATAACAAGCGGCTTTCTATATAGTAGTATATCACTGATGTCAGCTAGGCCTGTATACCTTGTACATGTAGTACTTGTAGAAATAAATATTATATTATTAAGAATCTGTGGTGAAATATCTTAAAAAAAAGAAGAAACGGATACGAGACCACTTACACTGTTATCCACTCACAAACTGATACACAAACTTAAACTTGGACACAAACTACAAACTCACCCTCTCTCTCTCTCTCTCTCTCTCCATCTCTCCATTTCTCTCTCTCATAGCCTTTTCCCTCGCCCTCCTTTCTCCCTCTCTCTCTCTTTCTCTCCCTCTCCCTCTCCCTCTCTTTCTCCCTCTCTCTACCCTTTCTCTCCCCCCTCACATTTCTCTCTCTCCCCCTTGGTCTTATCCCTCACCCCCATACTCCCTCCTCTCTCTCCCTCTTTCTACCCTTTCTCTCTCCTCTCTCTCCCTCTTTCTACCCTTTCTCTCTCCCCCCACACCCTCTCCCTCCTCTAGCCTTCTGTCTGTGGTAAAAAAAAAAAAAAAAAAAAAAAAAAAAAAATGGGTGGCCTTAGAGGACGGAAAACCAGAGATCTGGAAGACGAACCAGGGAGGAAAGACTGGGAGTTAGAGCTCCAAAAAAGGGAGGAAGAGTGGGGAAAGAAGATAGTAGAGCTTGGTAAGAAAATGAATGAGCGGATAGCTGAAGAGTGCAGGAAGTGGGAAGTACAGGTCTTAGCAGCAGAAGCTAGGATACAGTGCTTAGAAGAGAAACTGCAAAGCCTGAAACAGATTAGAGAGACAAATGACAATTCAGATGTGACATCAGGAAATTCAAAGTCAGGCGCAGACAAGGGGATGGTAAGCAACAACGGAGACATGCCGTACACGAAGGCCCTATCAGACCCACGTGGGGCCAGGGAAAAGACGATGAGCACACTAAGATCAAACGACAGGTCCAAAGACAATGAAGGTATGCTATATGCAGAGATTCTAACAGCCAACTGCAGTAGCAAGGGACAGCTGGTCAGGAAAGACAGTTCACTGAGAATAGAAGTTTCAGATATGACAGGGACTGAAGGCAAGAACATATCAATGGAAAGAAATAAAATGCCTCAGAGGATGCAGATGGAGACTCAGTGGGAGGAGGAAAGGGCGAGGTCAGTTTTTGTGTACGGGCTCCAAGAAGCCAAGGGGGCCAACTTTGAAGAAATAAAACAGGAAGAGAATAAAATGATTGAAGGCATCATGAAAACAATAGGGGAGGGCAATATGACCCAGGTGACAAATTTTCAGAGAATAGGGTGGTTTGCGAGTGGAAGGATACGGCCTGTCAGAGTAACTTTCAAGGAAGAATCAGTTCGAACCAGGATTCTGCAAGAGAAAGCAAGACTGAGGGACAAAGAGGGGTACCAGAGAGTATACCTCGACCGCGACAGAACACAAGAAGAAAGGACTACACTGAAAGAGAGGGTACAGAGACGCAAGGAGGAACGAGAAGCAATGAAAATGAGCAGGACCCAGACACAGGAGGAAGGGCAAACACACCCCACAGAATCTCCCACCAAAGGACTCCACCCGCGACACTCCCAACGCAACTGAGCAACCTATACTACAACCCACTCACTGTTCCCTCTGCCACCAACCCCCATATCACAAACCTCACCCCAACAGCTGTCCCTTATGGGCATTCTGACCCCACCCCCATCAACACAAACCCCACCTACACCACAGCCCCATATAGGCCCCCACCAAGGCTCTCGCTCCCCCAACCCCAATATTCTTGCATGACCACAATGATAGAAAAGAAACTAAAGGTTTGGTACACAAACGCGGATGGAATAACGAATAAACATGAGGAGTGGAATGAAAGAATCAGTGAAAAATCCCCAGACATCATAGCAGTCACAGAAACAAAACTCGCTGAGACAATAACAGACACAATCTTCCCAACAGGATACCAGATCCTGAGGAAAGATAGAAGGAGTAGAGGGGGAGGAGGGGTTGCACTGCTCATAAAACACCGATGGGGATTTGAGGAAATGGAAGGCATGGACATGATTGGAGAAAGAGACTACATTGTAGGTACAATTCAGTCCGGAGAACATAAAGTAGTCATTGGAGTGATGTATAACCCACCACAGAACTGCAGGAGGCCAAGAGAGGAGTACGAAGAAAACAACAGGGTGATGGTGGACACACTGGCTGAGGTGGCAAGAAGAGCTCACTCGAGCAGAGCAAAGTTACTGGTAATGGGCGATTTCAACCACAGGGAGATCGACTGGGAAAACCTGGAGCCACATGGGGGTCCCGAAGCATGGAGAGCCAAGATGATGGATGTGGTACTTGAAAACCTCATGCATCAACATGTCAGGGACACAACCAGAGAGAGAGGGGAGGATGAGCCAGCAAGACTGGATCTTGTGTTCACCCTGAGCAGTTCAGACATTGAGGATATCACTTACGAGAGGCCCCTTGGAGCTAGCGATCATGTGGTTCTGAGTTTTGACTTTATAGTAGAGTTACAAGTGGAGAAGGTAACAGGAGCTGAAGGGGACAGGCCAAACTATAAAAGGGGGGACTACACAGGTATGAGAAACTTCCTGCAGGAGGTTCAGTGGGACAGAGAAATGGTAGGAAAATCAGTAAACGAGATGATGGAATATGTGGCAACAAAGTGCAAGGAGGCAGAGGAAAGTTTTGTTCCCAAGGGAAACAGAAATAATAGGAAGACCAAAACGAGTCCTTGGTTTACCCGAAGGTGTAGGGAGGCAAAAACTAAGTGCAACAGAGAATGGAAAAGGTACAGGAGGAATAGGACCCAGGAAAACAAGGAGATTAGTAGAAGAGCCAGAAACGAGTATGCACAGATAAGGAGGGAGGCCCAGCGACAGTATGAAAACGACATAGCATCGAAAGTCAAATCTGACCCGAAACTGCTGTATAGCCACATTAGGAGGAAGTCAACAGTCAAGGACCAGGTGATAAGGCTGAGAAAAGAAGGTGGAGAACTCACAAGAAATGATCAAGAGGTATGTGAGGAGCTTAACACGAGATTTAAGGAAGTATTTACAGTAGAGACAGGAAGGACTCTGGGGGGACAGACCAGATGGGGACACCAGCAAGGAATACACCAACAAGTGTTGGACGACATACATACAGATGAGGAGGAGGTGAAGAAACTGCTAAGGGACATCGATACCTCAAAGGCAATGGGACCGGACATCTCCCCATGGGTCCTTAGAGAGGGAGCAGATATGTTGTGCGTGCCACTTACCACAATCTTCAACACATCCCTGGAAACTGGGCAACTACCTGAGGTATGGAAGACGGCAAATGTAGTTCCCATTTTTAAAAAAGGAGACAGAAAAGAGGCACTAAACTATAGACCTGTGTCATTGACGTGTATAGTATGCAAAATTATGGAGAAGATTATCAGGAGGAGAGTGGTGGAGCACCTGGAACGGAACAGGAGTATAAATGCCAACCAGCACGGATTCACGGAAGGCAAATCCTGTGTCACAAACCTTCTGGAGTTTTATGATAAAATAACAGAAGTAAGACAAGAGAGAGAGGGGTGGGTTGATTGCATCTTCTTGGACTGCAAGAAGGCCTTTGACACAGTTCCTCACAAGAGATTAGTGCAGAAGCTAGAGCATCAGGCGCATATAACAGGAAGGGCACTGCAATGGATCAGAGAATACCTGACAGGGAGGCAACAACGAGTCATGGTACGTAATGATGTATCACAGTGGGCACCTGTGACGAGCGGGGTCCCACAGGGGTCGGTCCTAGGACCAGTGCTATTTTTGGTATATGTGAACGACATGACGGAAGGGTTAGACTCAGAAGTGTCCCTGTTTGCAGATGATGTGAAGTTAATGAGGAGAATTAAATCTGATGAGGACCAGGCAGGACTTCAAAGAGACCTGGACAGACTGGACACCTGGTCCAGCAAATGGCTTCTCGAATTTAATCCTGCCAAATGCAAAGTCATGAAGATAGGGGAAGGGCACAGAAGACCACAGACAGAGTATAGGCTAGGTGGCCAAAGACTGCAAACCTCACTCAAGGAGAAAGATCTTGGGGTGAGTATAACACCGAGCATGTCTCCGGAAGCACACATCAATCAGATAACTGCTGCAGCATATGGGCGCCTGGCAAACCTGAGAACAGCATTCCGATACCTTAGTAAGGAATCATTCAAGGCACTGTACACCGTGTATGTCAGGCCCATACTGGAGTATGCAGCACCTGTTTGGAACCCGCACTTGATAAAGCACGTCAAGAAACTAGAGAAAGTACAAAGGTTTGCGACAAGGTTAGTTCCAGAGCTAAGGGGAATGTCCTATGAAGAAAGATTAAGGGAAATCGGCCTGACGACACTGGAGGACAGGAGGGTCAGGGGAGACATGATAACGACATATAAAATACTGCGTGGAATAGACAAGGTGGACAAAGACAGGATGTTCCAGGGAGGGGACACAGAAACAAGAGGCCACAATTGGAAGTTGAAGACACAAATGAGTCAGAGAGATAGTAGGAAGTATTTCTTCAGTCATAGAGTTGTAAGGCAGTGGAATAGCCTAGAAAATGACGTAGTGGAGGCAGGAACCATACACAGTTTTAAGACGAGGTTTGATAAAGCTCATGGAGCGGGGAGAGAGAGGGCCTAGTAGCAACCGGTGAAGAGGCGGAGCCAGGAGCTAGGACTCGACCCCTGCAACCACAAATAGGTGAGTACAAATAGGTGAGTACAACAGGCCTAGTGTCTAATCGACATGTGCCTAGGACAAAATATGGTAACTAACAGACACACACACAGACACACACACACACACACACACACAGACAACAGGCCTAGTGTCTAATCGACATGTGCCTAGGACAAAATGGTAACTAACACACACACACACACACACACACACACACATCACACATCACGCACATCACACATCACCCACACACACACACACACACACACACACACACACACACACACACACACACACACACACACACACACACACACACACACACACACACACACACACACACACACACACACACACACACACAACACACACACACACACACACACACATACACACACACACACACACACACACACACATACAACAGGCCTAGTGTCTAATCGACATGTGCCTAGGACAAAATATGGTAACTAACAGTAGCTTGGACTCGACCCCTGCAACCTCAACTAGGTGAGTACATATTGAGAGTTAAATTCTGTAAGATCAAAACAAAATTAGTAGACTGAGTTCAGAAAAGCCTATAACTAGTGAGTTCAGAATACAGGCCATATATGTTGGACATGAGGAAACAGGCAGTGCAGTCAGAGTCCAGGTTCAAGCTGAGGCCAAGTGAAAGAGCTTATGACACGGGAAAAACCAGACACGACTAATACTTGCAGGTCTGCAGCCAGAGAAAAACTGCCAACAAACACACCCCTGAAGTGAAGCAAATAAGATATGACGGTAATACGGCAAATATATTGTACTACGGACTATAAATTTTATATGCGTCTGTTATTAATGTTTATGAAAAGAGCTAAACGTACGAAGTTACTCAACACTGCAAGGTAGAGGAGGATGACAAAGGGAGTGAAAATGAAGAAAGTGCTCAGGGTAAGCATAAGGTTACAATGAAGAATTCAGATACGATACAGTAGATCAACTACGAATTTAAAATCAAAGACTTTGCGTGTCAGGGCGCTGAAGGCGATGGTAAATATAAAATTGACGTTCTTTCATGAACCAGCTAATCCATTATAATATGTTGGAAAGTCACTGAGACCTGGCAGCACTAGCAACGAGGCTCTGCTGTGACCCATGCGCAGTCACGGTAGTAATGATATCCATACTTAACGTAGCGGGAATGTCCAGAAACCCAGTTGCAGTTCAGTTTAAAAATTGCTTATTGATCACCAATTCTGACCAGTAAGGTCGCCAGAAATTTCGTACTGCTTGAAGTCGGGAAAGGCGAAGTAAACAGGAAGAAACTACTTGAAAATGAACACAGGACATTGATGGTGTGTAATAAAGTAAGACGACGTTTGAAACTATTGTATGTCTTAATACCCCTGAGAATCCTATAGGTCGAAGGATCATGAAGGTCATGAAAATTGACAGTGTCGAGGCGATTCCATACGGAAGAGATATAGGGCTTCAAGCTTGTTGTTTTGACAGGGGAGTGACTCGAAGGCCTCTAGATGTAAATGTAATCCATTATTATTATTATTATTGCAGTCATATGGGAATACTACTAATACCATAAATGTCGTATGCTTAGTTCCTGGGGAAATGGATGGACAGAGTGTTTGCGGAGGCCGAAAAATGTGCATATAAAGGCCACTGTGTGTGTGTGTGTGTGTATATATATATATATATATATATATATATATATATATATATATATATATATATATATATATATATATATATATATGCAATAAGATCACAGTAAACAGGTGATTTCAAAATATGCAAAACAACCACTCTGAAAGAATAGAGAAATTCCAAGCGCTTTCGTGACTACTCACATTATAATGTGAGTAGTCACGAAAGCGCTTGGAATTTCTCTATTCTTTCAGAGTGGTTGTTTTGCATATATATATATATATATATATATATATATATATATATATATATATATATATATATATATATATATATATATATATATATATATATATATATATTATATGCCGAATAGGTAAAATCTTGCGATTTTGACTTAAATAGCAACGCTTTTCTTGCCGAATAAGGTAAGCGAAAATTTGTGCATACAATAATTTTGCAAAAATCATTCTGAACCTATCGAAAAAAAATATATTTCATTGTGTTTGTTTATTATTAAATTGTTATAAACTTGTCTAAAATATATTTAGTTAGATTAGGCTAAATTAAATTGAGCTTGTTATAATAAGGTTTCCCTCAAGGAAGGCTCCTTAATACTAGTGAGCAGCTCTTAATCTATGAAATTGGATCTGTGCTCCAGTTCCCTGAATCAAGCCTGAATACCTTCCACATCACCCCCCTCCCCACAGGCGCTCTATAATTCTACGGGTTTAGCGCTTCCCCTTGATTATAATAGTTATATAATAAGGTTAGGTAAGTTTTCTAAGGTTCTTTTGGTACAAAATTCTTAATTTTTACATTAACATAAATGAAAAAACATATCTTTAAACGTACAAGAGAATATTTTAGAAAGGATTTAAACGAGTTTATGCTAATTTACCAGTTTTACCTATTCGGCACAATATATTATATATAATGTGTGTAAAACAGTGGTTATATTTTTTACCATAATTTTTAAAGGGGTGGACCGGTAAGCCAGCGGACCCAAAGCTCCAACGGCGGGTCATCATCTAAGACCCGCGTCAGGGAACACTTGTGTTTCCTGACGAACCTTACCTAACCTAGTATATATATATATATATATATATATATATATATATATATATATATATATATATATATATATATATATATATATTATAGAGATAAGGGAGAGGGGAGGAGGAAGAACAAGGTGCATCTATGACAATTAGAATAAATAGTGGTGCTAAGAATACATCCCTCTGATATTCATCCTTTTGAATGAAGTAGAGTGAACGATTTTTATTGACTCGAACAGTGTATCTAAGAGGCCTATATAAAAAGGGTAAGGAGATTCCTCAGAGTCTAAGAATAGACACGGAATTATCTGTGGCATCGCCAGTAGATATAAACTTTTTCGAGGCAGAGAAAGAATGAGCAAGTCTCTTTCATTGGATATTTTTGGCCATCAGAAAGACAAGGAAACGGAAGCCTAGTTAGAGTTCATGAAGGATTTATGGCACCCAGGCAGGATAAGGTTACCACTTCACCTTTCCAGAGTCGAGCGTCCGTGATAACACCATGGCTCTGTCGTTTTCTTAATGTTTACAATAATTATTAGTATTTAAGGCTTACGACAAGGCTCTAGAATATTCATGAGAAATATATATTTAAGCAAAGAGGACTAAAAATATTTTTACTTTATATATAAGTTAAGCAGTGGATTGGGTGTCCCGAAGCTCGATCGTTAGCGCACTCACCTCACACACTGAGGTCCGGAGTTCGAATCTCCGGTACGGCTGGAAAGCATTAGGGACGTGTTTCCATAAGACACCTGCTGTCCCTGTTCACCCATCAGTAAAATGGGTACCTGGGTGTTAGTCGACTGGTGTGGGTCGCATCCTGGGACAAAACTGATCTGATTTGCTCGAAATGCTCAGCATAACAAGCGGCTTTCTATATAGTAGTATATCACTGATGTCAGCTAGGCCTGTATACCTTGTACATGTAGTACTTGTAGAAATAAATATTATATTATTAAGAATCTGTGGTGAAATATCTTAAAAAAAAGAAGAAACGGATACGAGACCACTTACACTGTTATCCACTCACAAACTGATACACAAACTTAAACTTGGACACAAACTACAAACTCACCCTCTCTCTCTCTCTCTCTCTCTCTCTCCATCTCTCCATTTCTCTCTCTCATAGCCTTTTCCCTCGCCCTCCTTTCTCCCTCTCTCTCTCTTTCTCTCCCTCTCCCTCTCCCTCTCTTTCTCCCTCTCTCTACCCTTTCTCTCCCCCCTCACATTTCTCTCTCTCCCCCTTGGTCTTATCCCTCACCCCCATACTCCCTCCTCTCTCTCCCTCTTTCTACCCTTTCTCTCTCCTCTCTCTCCCCTCTCTCTCCCTCTTTCTACCCTTTCTCTCTCCCCCCACACCCTCTCCCTCCTCTAGCCTTCTGTCTGTGGTAAAAAAAAAAAAAAAAAAAAAAAAAAAAAAAATGGGTGGCCTTAGAGGACGGAAAACCAGAGATCTGGAAGACGAACCAGGGAGGAAAGACTGGGAGTTAGAGCTCCAAAAAAGGGAGGAAGAGTGGGGAAAGAAGATAGTAGAGCTTGGTAAGAAAATGAATGAGCGGATAGCTGAAGAGTGCAGGAAGTGGGAAGTACAGGTCTTAGCAGCAGAAGCTAGGATACAGTGCTTAGAAGAGAAACTGCAAAGCCTGAAACAGATTAGAGAGACAAATGACAATTCAGATGTGACATCAGGAAATTCAAAGTCAGGCGCAGACAAGGGGATGGTAAGCAACAACGGAGACATGCCGTACACGAAGGCCCTATCAGACCCACGTGGGGCCAGGGAAAAGACGATGAGCACACTAAGATCAAACGACAGGTCCAAAGACAATGAAGGTATGCTATATGCAGAGATTCTAACAGCCAACTGCAGTAGCAAGGGACAGCTGGTCAGGAAAGACAGTTCACTGAGAATAGAAGTTTCAGATATGACAGGGACTGAAGGCAAGAACATATCAATGGAAAGAAATAAAATGCCTCAGAGGATGCAGATGGAGACTCAGTGGGAGGAGGAAAGGGCGAGGTCAGTTTTTGTGTACGGGCTCCAAGAAGCCAAGGGGGCCAACTTTGAAGAAATAAAACAGGAAGAGAATAAAATGATTGAAGGCATCATGAAAACAATAGGGGAGGGCAATATGACCCAGGTGACAAATTTTCAGAGAATAGGGTGGTTTGCGAGTGGAAGGATACGGCCTGTCAGAGTAACTTTCAAGGAAGAATCAGTTCGAACCAGGATTCTGCAAGAGAAAGCAAGACTGAGGGACAAAGAGGGGTACCAGAGAGTATACCTCGACCGCGACAGAACACAAGAAGAAAGGACTACACTGAAAGAGAGGGTACAGAGACGCAAGGAGGAACGAGAAGCAATGAAAATGAGCAGGACCCAGACACAGGAGGAAGGGCAAACACACCCCACAGAATCTCCCACCAAAGGACTCCACCCGCGACACTCCCAACGCAACTGAGCAACCTATACTACAACCCACTCACTGTTCCCTCTGCCACCAACCCCCATATCACAAACCTCACCCCAACAGCTGTCCCTTATGGGCATTCTGACCCCACCCCCATCAACACAAACCCCACCTACACCACAGCCCCATATAGGCCCCCACCAAGGCTCTCGCTCCCCCAACCCCAATATTCTTGCATGACCACAATGATAGAAAAGAAACTAAAGGTTTGGTACACAAACGCGGATGGAATAACGAATAAACATGAGGAGTGGAATGAAAGAATCAGTGAAAAATCCCCAGACATCATAGCAGTCACAGAAACAAAACTCGCTGAGACAATAACAGACACAATCTTCCCAACAGGATACCAGATCCTGAGGAAAGATAGAAGGAGTAGAGGGGGAGGAGGGGTTGCACTGCTCATAAAACACCGATGGGGATTTGAGGAAATGGAAGGCATGGACATGATTGGAGAAAGAGACTACATTGTAGGTACAATTCAGTCCGGAGAACATAAAGTAGTCATTGGAGTGATGTATAACCCACCACAGAACTGCAGGAGGCCAAGAGAGGAGTACGAAGAAAACAACAGGGTGATGGTGGACACACTGGCTGAGGTGGCAAGAAGAGCTCACTCGAGCAGAGCAAAGTTACTGGTAATGGGCGATTTCAACCACAGGGAGATCGACTGGGAAAACCTGGAGCCACATGGGGGTCCCGAAGCATGGAGAGCCAAGATGATGGATGTGGTACTTGAAAACCTCATGCATCAACATGTCAGGGACACAACCAGAGAGAGAGGGGAGGATGAGCCAGCAAGACTGGATCTTGTGTTCACCCTGAGCAGTTCAGACATTGAGGATATCACTTACGAGAGGCCCCTTGGAGCTAGCGATCATGTGGTTCTGAGTTTTGACTTTATAGTAGAGTTACAAGTGGAGAAGGTAACAGGAGCTGAAGGGGACAGGCCAAACTATAAAAGGGGGGACTACACAGGTATGAGAAACTTCCTGCAGGAGGTTCAGTGGGACAGAGAAATGGTAGGAAAATCAGTAAACGAGATGATGGAATATGTGGCAACAAAGTGCAAGAAGGCAGAGGAAAGTTTTGTTCCCAAGGGAAACAGAAATAATAGGAAGACCAAAACGAGTCCTTGGTTTACCCGAAGGTGTAGGGAGGCAAAAACTAAGTGCAACAGAGAATGGAAAAGGTACAGGAGGAATAGGACCCAGGAAAACAAGGAGATTAGTAGAAGAGCCAGAAACGAGTATGCACAGATAAGGAGGGAGGCCCAGCGACAGTATGAAAACGACATAGCATCGAAAGTCAAATCTGACCCGAAACTGCTGTATAGCCACATTAGGAGGAAGTCAACAGTCAAGGACCAGGTGATAAGGCTGAGAAAAGAAGGTGGAGAACTCACAAGAAATGATCAAGAGGTATGTGAGGAGCTTAACACGAGATTTAAGGAAGTATTTACAGTAGAGACAGGAAGGACTCTGGGGGGACAGACCAGATGGGGACACCAGCAAGGAATACACCAACAAGTGTTGGACGACATACATACAGATGAGGAGGAGGTGAAGAAACTGCTAAGGGACATCGATACCTCAAAGGCAATGGGACCGGACATCTCCCCATGGGTCCTTAGAGAGGGAGCAGATATGTTGTGCGTGCCACTTACCACAATCTTCAACACATCCCTGGAAACTGGGCAACTACCTGAGGTATGGAAGACGGCAAATGTAGTTCCCATTTTTAAAAAAGGAGACAGAAAAGAGGCACTAAACTATAGACCTGTGTCATTGACGTGTATAGTATGCAAAATTATGGAGAAGATTATCAGGAGGAGAGTGGTGGAGCACCTGGAACGGAACAGGAGTATAAATGCCAACCAGCACGGATTCACGGAAGGCAAATCCTGTGTCACAAACCTTCTGGAGTTTTATGATAAAATAACAGAAGTAAGACAAGAGAGAGAGGGGTGGGTTGATTGCATCTTCTTGGACTGCAAGAAGGCCTTTGACACAGTTCCTCACAAGAGATTAGTGCAGAAGCTAGAGCATCAGGCGCATATAACAGGAAGGGCACTGCAATGGATCAGAGAATACCTGACAGGGAGGCAACAACGAGTCATGGTACGTAATGATGTATCACAGTGGGCACCTGTGACGAGCGGGGTCCCACAGGGGTCGGTCCTAGGACCAGTGCTATTTTTGGTATATGTGAACGACATGACGGAAGGGTTAGACTCAGAAGTGTCCCTGTTTGCAGATGATGTGAAGTTAATGAGGAGAATTAAATCTGATGAGGACCAGGCAGGACTTCAAAGAGACCTGGACAGACTGGACACCTGGTCCAGCAAATGGCTTCTCGAATTTAATCCTGCCAAATGCAAAGTCATGAAGATAGGGGAAGGGCACAGAAGACCACAGACAGAGTATAGGCTAGGTGGCCAAAGACTGCAAACCTCACTCAAGGAGAAAGATCTTGGGGTGAGTATAACACCGAGCATGTCTCCGGAAGCACACATCAATCAGATAACTGCTGCAGCATATGGGCGCCTGGCAAACCTGAGAACAGCATTCCGATACCTTAGTAAGGAATCATTCAAGGCACTGTACACCGTGTATGTCAGGCCCATACTGGAGTATGCAGCACCTGTTTGGAACCCGCACTTGATAAAGCACGTCAAGAAACTAGAGAAAGTACAAAGGTTTGCGACAAGGTTAGTTCCAGAGCTAAGGGGAATGTCCTATGAAGAAAGATTAAGGGAAATCGGCCTGACGACACTGGAGGACAGGAGGGTCAGGGGAGACATGATAACGACATATAAAATACTGCGTGGAATAGACAAGGTGGACAAAGACAGGATGTTCCAGGGAGGGGACACAGAAACAAGAGGCCACAATTGGAAGTTGAAGACACAAATGAGTCAGAGAGATAGTAGGAAGTATTTCTTCAGTCATAGAGTTGTAAGGCAGTGGAATAGCCTAGAAAATGACGTAGTGGAGGCAGGAACCATACACAGTTTTAAGACGAGCTTTGATAAAGCTCATAGAGCGGGGAGAGAGAGGGCCTAGTAGCAACCGGTGAAGAGGCGGGGCCAGGAGCTAGGACTCGACCCCTGCAACCACAAATAGGTGAGTACAAAATAGGTGAGTACACACACACACACACACACACACACACACACACACACACACATATATATATATATATATATATATATATATATATATATATATATATATATATATATATATATATATATATATATATATATATATATATATATATCGGCCACATATCGTGTCAGATATTATGTAGTATATTTTACCATCTATTACTTACTATATCCCGATACTCACTTTAATATGCATAATGATTCCTGCCAGTCACTGTATACTTCGTCCAGAGCTTCAGGTATGTCCGGTATTCAACTAGCCACTGTGTACTATATCACTACAGTTAATGTTTATTGTAGTGTGCCAAACACTATATTCTGTTTTAATTATTATCTCTGGTATATCCAGTTCTTGTTTATATTACACATTCATGGTCAGAGTTGTTCGTAAGTTTATCTGAAGTTTACCTGAAGACTATTTGGGGGGGATCGCCCCCGTCCCAGACTAGGCCTCTGCTGCTGGTCTGCTTGGTCAACCAGGCAGTTATTACTAGCCGCATGCTATTCAACGTAGGAGCCACAGCCTAGTTGATCAGAAATTAATTCGAGAAACCTATTAAATTCCCACCTAAAAACAGGACTCTTAGTACTTTCCCTAGTATGTGTGAAGGGAGAGTATTTAAAAGTCTTGGTGTCCTTATGGTTTCCTATTTTTAACTGGGAATATTTTGCACCCTCTGCCGAGCCTTTTATTTTTGTAGGGAGTAATTTTGGTGTGTAAATTTGGGACCCGTGCCTCCAGATTTTTTCAGGTGTTAATTATGATGAATATTTCTTTCCAACGTTCCAAGGAATATAGTCCCAGTAATTTAGATGCTTTACTCACTTTATACAGGCAGTGAAGGCTCTCTGCATATTCTTCAGATCTGCAATTTTTGCCTGCCTTAACAGGAGCTGTTAGTGTACGGCATTATTCCAATCTAGAAAGATTAAGCGACATGGAGTTCCATAATTGGCTTGGCACCTCTTGTTTTGAAGGTTGTAGTTATCAAGCTTGTTATTTTCCTTGTTAGTATGATAATACTTTTAATTTTCAAATATGAAATTTGTTGACATTATCACTAAGTTCTTCATTATTAATTTTCGGTTCTAGTGAGTGATTTAAGCTTCGCTTTATATTCTATTCCAGGTTTTGTTTCCTTATTTTTTCCGTAGCATAACAATAAATATTTGCTCTCAATGAACAGTGTAATGTTATCTGTTGCTCACTGGAAGACTTGGTGGCGAGATTATGTCTCCACCATCACCTCTGCTTCCTCTATGAGTGCAGTCTGGAAAAAAATACGAAAACTGAGTGGTAAATATTCTCCTGACCCGGCTCCTGTTCTGCGGGTTGCCGGTGTTGATATAGCAAACCCACTAGATGTTGCCAACGAAATTGGCAATCATCTGGTCCGTATTTGTCAGGGGCTCCATCTATGCCCCTCGTTTCTTTCCTCAAAGTCTGCCAGAGAGTTAGCACCCTTGGACTTTACTTCTCTCAGAGAAGAACAGTATAATGTGCCTTTTACACTTCAGGAACTGGAGGCAACACTCTCAGCTTGCCGATCATCGGCAGCTGGGCCCGACGACATTCATATTCGTATGCTACAACATTTACATCAGTCAGCCCTTGCAGTCCTATTACGCCTTTTCAATCTTATTTGGTCACAAGGAGTTCTTCCACAGCTGTGGAAATCTGCCATTGTTCTCCCTTTCCGCAAACCAGGTACTACGGGACATGAAGCCTCCCACTATCGTCCCATTGCTCTTACCAGTGCAGTTTGCAAAGTGATGGAACGCCTGGTAAATAGACGTTTAGTGTGGTATTTAGAGACACACAACAGTCTCTCCACTCGTCAATATGGCTTTCGTATGGGCCGTTCTACCATAGACCTCTTACTACGCTTGGATACGTATGTTCGTAATGCCTTTGCGAATAACCGCTCAGTTATTGCCATATTTTTTGACCTTGAGAAGGCATATGACACAACTTGGAGGTATAATATTTTGACCCAAGCCCACTCCTTAGGCCTTCGAGGCAATCTACCATCCTTCCTTAAGAACTTTTTAACTGACAGACATTTCCGTGTTCGGGTTAATAATGTGCTCTCCCCGGACTTTATCCAAGCTGAAGGTGTCCCCCAGGGATGTGTTCTGAGCACAACACTTTTCCTCCTTGCTATAAATGATTTGGCCTCTAGTCTTCCATCCAATATTTGGTCATCACTATGTTGATGACTTCGCTATTGCCTGTGCAGGCGCTGACTGTCACCTCATTACAGTTTCTCTCCAGCATGCGGTCGACCGTGTTTCCAATTGGGCCACCACACATGGGTTTAAATTTTCCAGTACCAAAACTCACCAAATTACTTTCACTAGACGCTCTGTCATCTCCGATCATCCTTTATACCTCTATGGCACCCGTATCCCTGAACGTGATACAGTCAGGTTTCTAGGCCTCCTCTCTGACCGTAGGTTATCCTGGAAACCTCACATTACCTCTCTGAAGGCAACTTGTCACAGCCGGCTGAACCTTCTTAAAACCCTTGCTCATCTTTCATGGGGAGCTGATCGTCGAACTCTCCTTCGCCTACAGTCCACCCTCATTTTATCGAAACTTGATTATGGTGACCAGATCTATTCAGCTGCCTCTTCTGCTACTCTATCTAGCCTCAACCCTATTCATCACCAAGGATTACGTTTATGCCTTGGTGCTTTTCACTTTTCCCCTGTTGAGAGCCTCTATGCAGAAGCGAACATTACATCCTTATCCGATCGCCGTGATGCCCATTGCCTTTGCTACTATGTACGCTCTCATGATCTCCGCAATCCTTCCATTTATAGAATGGTCACCGATATTAGTAGATATTCATTATTTGTTCGCCGCCCCTGTTTGCTCCGTCCCTTCTCTCTTCGCCTACATTCGCTCTTGTCTTCTCTTCAATTACCACCTTTCTATGTTCATGTAGCATCTCACTTTTCCCTACCCCCCTGGGAAGTTCCAGCTGTTCGAGTCTGTTCTTTCTCACTCCCTTGCTCGAAAGCCCAATTGTCTACGGTAGCTTCCCGCTCTCTTTTTCTGAACCACTTCCACTCTCATTCTCATGCCATTGCAGTGTACACAGATGGCTCTAAGTCTTCTGACGGCGTAGGATTCGCAGCAATGTTTCCGGACAGCGCCGGACGAGGGCATTTACTATCTTCGGCTAGCATTTTTACTGCTGAATTGTATGCCATTCTTGCAGCACTTATCCGTATTGCATCTATGCCTGTGTCATCATTTGTGGTTGCCTCAGACTCCCTTAGTGCTTTACAGGCTATACAGAAATTTTATACACCTCGCCCCTTAGTCCTCCGTATCCAACTTTGGCTACGCCGCATCTTTACCAAGCATAAAGATATTGTTTTTTGTTGGGTCCCTGGTCATGTTGACGTACAGGGCAATGAACAGGCAGACACTGCTACGCGCTCAGCAGTACATGACCTACCAGTTTCATAGAGGTGTTCCATTTACGGACTATTTTGCTGCAATAGCTACCCACCTTCACACCCGTTGGCAACAACGTTGGTCTGCTCTGTTCAGTAACAAACTTCAGTCTATTAAACCGAGTATTGGTTACTGGCCGTCTTGTCACCAGTGTCGAGGTTGGGAGACTACTCTCTCCCGTCTTCGAATTGGCCATACTCGTCTAACTCATGGATATCTCATTGAGAGGCGCCCTGCTCCTCTGTGAGAATTGTCAGGTTCCATTATCGGTCAGCCACATTCTATTAGACTGCCCACTTTATCAGCGAGCACGCAGAATATACCTCCAACGTCGTCTTCGCTCCGCTGCTCTCTCTTTACCTTCCCTTCTCGATGATGGACCCACCTTTCATCCGGACTCTCTCATTGACTTTTTGAAAACAACTGACTTCACAAACTCTGATGATACCTTCAGCCCTTTCTACCTCAATCTCTTGCTTCCCTCTACCCCCGCACTATCCCCTGCCCCGC
Organism: Cherax quadricarinatus; assembly: GCF_038502225.1. NCBI lineage: Eukaryota > Metazoa > Arthropoda > Malacostraca > Decapoda > Parastacidae > Cherax > Cherax quadricarinatus. Next base: position 21,373,653 of record NC_091316.1, read on the forward strand.
TGTTTTCTGTAACCTACTGATCATCCCTCCCCATTTCTGCCGCCCAATACCCTCGCTTCCTTCCCTACCCTGCAGCGCTGTATAGCCCTTGTGGCTTAGCGCTTCTTTTTTGATGATAATAATAATAATAATTTATGGCTAATTGTTTCCTCTGTCTCTCGGACTCCGTAAGATGCATTCAGTTCGAGCTCAGTTTTTTTTTTCCATTTCTTTAACCAGTGTTTCTTTACGCTCTTCAGTAAGTCTTCATTAATCTCAGTGTAGTATCATTACTACACTGAGCGAAATCATTACAATGATTTAGCTCAGGAATATTTTTTTATGTGAAGTGTTAAACCCGTGTGGGGTTATTTAACACAAGGAGTAGAGAATGTTCGATCCACTGCCAGGCAGACATACCTAAGTGTACTGGCCGTGCTACAACGACATCTCTATTGAAACACTCGTTAGTTGTCATATTTATGTCGTTATGTGTCGTTAAATGTCATTTAATGTCGTTATATGTCGCTAAATGTCGCTAAATGTCGTAATGAAGGCTTATTGAGTCTTTCACTTGTAGGCTCGTTGCTTTTCTGTGTACATTATATATGAATATGAACGAAAAGTGTATTAAATGGAATATATCACTGAGCCTTCGAAAGTAAAGGGCGTCTTTTGGTTGCTTAAAGACTCTTGATCCAAGAAAGTGGAGCTACTCTTTCCTTCCTCAGACCAAACCTAATTGCCTATCGTTTTAAAGGGTTTTGCGTAACCCCTACTTCTTTAGCACTTCCCTATGAAAATAATGGGAATGCTTCACTCAGACTTTGAACACGTTACTGCGTGTGTTTCTCAATATATTTTATAACTGTTTACCTCTTCCCTCCATCCTTGTTATCTGTCTCGTCACCCCCTCCCTTTACCCCTCCTTTTTCCCCTCCTCTCTCTCCCCTCTGTCCTTCACCTGTCACACTATTCTCCCTCATTTTTTCAGCTTTCACTCCCACTTCTTCCTTCCCCCACCCCTCCCCTACTCCTCTTGCCATCTCCCCCTCATTGTTCCTCCAAGTAATTATAACCCCAGCACTGCTGTAGGGAAACCTTTGAAGTTCCCGTACCTGATGAACCTTTAATGAAATACTTGATGATATCCTGTGTGATGGAATATGACAGTGAAACTCACCCTGTGTGATGGAAAGTGGCAGTGAAAATCCCCCTGTGTGACGGGATATGACAGTGAAACTCACCCTGTGTGATGGAAAGTGGCAGTGAAAATCCCCCTGTGTGACGGAATATGACAGAGAAACCTCACCCTGTGTAATGGAATATGACCATGAAACTCACCCTGTGTGATAGAATATGACAGTGAAACTCACCCTGTGTAATGGAATGTGGCAGTAAAAATCACCCTGTGTGATGGAATATGACAATGAAACTCACCCTGTGTGATAGAATATGACAGTGAAGCTCACACTGTGGGATAGAATGTGGCAGTGAAAATTACCCTGTGTGATAGGGTGAGTTTCACTGTCATATTCTATCACACAGGGTGATTTTCACTACCACATTCCATCACACAGGGTGATTTTCACTGCCACATTTCATCACACACGGTGAGTTTCACTGTCATATTCTATCACACAGGGTGAGCTTTACTGTCATATTCCATCACACAGGGTGATTTTCACCGTCAAATTCCATCACATAGGGTGAGTTTCACTGTCATATTCTATGTAATGGAATGTCACGGTGAAAATCACTCTGTGTGATGGAATATGACAGTGAAGCTCACCCTGTGTGATAGAATATGACAGTGAAACCTCGCCCTGTGTAATGGAATATGACAATGAAACTCACCCTGTGTGATAGAATGACAGTGAAAATCACCGTGTGTGATGAAATGTGACAGTGAAGCTCACCCTGTGTGATGGAATATGACAGTGAAACATGGTTAGCCTTTGTTCCCAATATGTCTACCATATAGAATAGTATAGAATATCGTCTGCTGTAGAATAGTGTAGCAGTACACTGCTAATGCATCCTGTTTTGCTATTAAAAACTTATCTTTCCTCCCTCTCCCCTCCTTCCTCCTTTCCCCTCCTTCCTTTCCCCTTGCGGCATGAAAAGAGTACGTAACCTTTATTCGGCGCATGTACACACCCTCATTGAAAGGCTATCTCCCCCAACCAGCGAACTAGGGTTGATGATGGGGCCCTGTCGTTCAATCAGTACCCAGATTCCAGCCAATGAGAAGATGGTTTTGGCAATCGCAGAGGTGTTGTGGGTACCACTCACCTGTCTGCCCTTGTCATTCCCATTCTAGAGCTGGTTGAAGCACGGTCTGCTCTCTAGTGGCTTCTATTGTGCCTTGCTTACCGTAGAGTGCACTAATACCTGTTTTTGTACATAGTGCATATAGTGTACATACTTCTGTTCTAAATTGGTGAAGGATAATACAAGTCAAAAGTTTTTCGGCTGTGTTTATTTTGCTCCCTTAACACCCAGGATAACAGGCCTTTGGAACTCCTGGGTTGTAATACCCCTCCTTCCTCCTTTCCCCTCTTCCTCCTTTCTACCCCGTCCTTTTTCCTCCCACTTCATGCCTTACCCTCTTCCTTTCCTCCCTTCTCTTCCCTCTATTCCTGTTCCTTCCCTTTTCCCTTTAATCTTCTATTTCCGTCTCTTCTTTTTTTTCTTTCTCTTCCTCAGTTTCTGTGTCAATAAATAATCATAAATAGTATATAAAACCAACAAGTTGATGAGCGAGACACCTAATATTTATAGACGAGGTGTTTTGCTGTGCTGTCTCTTTATTAATTGAACACACACACACACACACACACACACACACACACACACACACACACACACACACACACACACACACACACACACACACTGCAAAAGGCTGGAACAAGAGTGGGAGAGAAAACTAGGAGAGCTTTCTGCAAAAATGGAGACAGAGCTTTCTGTGAAATTGAAAAAGAAGTTGGAGGAGGAGAAGAATTGGGAGTCACAAGTCGAAACTGTAGTAGCCAGGATCAGGTTCTAGAAGATGAGGTAAACAGGCTGAAGCGAGTTACAGGGGTATTGACCAGAGAAAACACAGCATATGAAGCTGGGAGGCCCAACGGGAAGGAAGGAGATAAAACTTACACTAAGGCCATATCAGCCTACCAAGCAGAGCCAAGGAGTGAAATGGAAGAACAGCTGGGTGCAGGTGGAGAGTGGGATAGCTCAAATGCAGATGTAGTGGCACGAACATGCCACCAAGAGCTACAGGAAAAAAACAAGGGAGAAACTGGCCATGTACAGACAGGAACCAGAGTCACAGAGGAAAAGGCAATGGGAGGAGGAGAGGACACAGTGTTTATTCATGGGCTTCAGAAGAGTGAGGGAAGGATACACACTGAAAGACGGCAAGCAGAAAGAGATTGAGAGCATCACAGAAATAGGTGAAGAGGACATGTCCGAGATTGTAAATTTTCAGAGAATAGGGGGTACTTGAAGGGGAGAAAATGATCGATCAAGCTGATTTTCAGGACAGAAACAGTGCGGAACAGGATCCTGCAAGAGAAACCACGGTTGAAGGACTTAGCAGAATACAAGAGGGTGTTTCTAGACCGAGTCAGAACAAACAGAATGAGCAGCTGAGGGAGAGGACACAAAAGTGAAAGAGCTAGGAAGAGAGACAAAGACAAAATCAGCAGAGGACAACCAGAGCAGGACAAAGCAACAAGAGCAAGCAAGTGTACATAGGTACACTTCAGTAAGGGGAACACAAGGTAGTCATTGCAGTGATGTATAATCCACCACAGAACTGCAGGAGGCCAAGAGAGGAATGTGAAGAGAGCAATAGAGCAATGGTGGGCACACTGGCCGAGGTGGCAAGAAGAGCTTACTCAAGCAGAGCAAAGTTACTGGTTATGGGCAATTTCAACCACAGGGAGATCAACTGGGAAAACTTAAAGCCACATGGGGGTCCTGAAACATGGAGAGCCAAAATGATGGATGTGGTACTGGAAAACCTCATGCATCAACATGTTAAGGATACTACCAGAGAGAGAGAGGGGGGGGGATGAACCAGCAAGATTGGACCTTGTGTTCACCCTGAGAAGTTCAGACATTGAGGACATCACATATGTGAGGCCCCTTGGAGCTAGTGATCACATGGTTCTGTGTTTTGAATACATAATAGAATTACAAGTTGACAGGGTAACAGGAATTGGATGGGAAAAGGCAAACTATAAAAAGGGGGACTACACAGGTATGAGGAACTTCATGCAGGAGGTTCAGTGGAACAGAATTGGCAGGAAAGTCAGTAAATGAAATGATGGAATACGTAACAACAAAATGCAGGGAGGCGAAGGAAAGGTTTGTTGCCAAGGGCAATAGAAATAATGGGAAGACCAAAGCGAGTGCTTGGTTTACCCAAAGGTGTAGGGAGGCAAAAACTAAGTTCAACAGAGAGTGGAAAAGATACAGGGAGCAAAGGACTCAGGAAAATAGAGAGACTAGTAGAAGAGCCAGAAACGAGTATGCACAGATGAGGAGGGAGGACCAGCGATAGTACGAAAACGACATAGCATCGAAAACCAAATCTCACCCAAAACTGCTGTATAGCCACATTAGGAGGAAGACAACAGTTAAGGACCAGGTGATCAAGCTGAGGAAAGAAGGTGGGGAACTCACCAGAAGTGATCAAGAGGTATGTGAGGAGCTCAAGAGATTTAAGGAAGTATTTACAGTGGAGACAGGAATGCCTCTGGGTGGACGAAACAGAGGGGAATGCCAACAAGGAATATACCAACAAGCGTTAGATGACATACACACAACTAAGGAGATGAAGAAGCTGCTAAGGGACATCGATACCTCAAAGGCAATGGGACCAGACATCTCCCCATGGGTCCTTAGAGAGGGAGCAGAAATGCTGTGTGTGCCACTAGCTACAATCTTCAATACATCCCTTGAAACTGGGCAACTACCTGAGGTATGGAAGACGGCAAATGTAGTACCCATATTTATAATAGGAGACAGAAAAGAGGCACTGAACTATAGACCAGTGTCACTGACGTGCATAGTAATGGAGAAGATTATCAGGAGGAAAGTGGTGGAGCAACTGGAACGGAACAAGAATATAAACACCAACAAGCACGATTTTATGGAAGGCAAATCCTGTGTCACAAACATACTGGAGTTTTATGATAAAGTAACTGGAGCAAGACACGAGAGAGAGGGGTGGGTTAATCGCATCTTCTTGGACTGCAAGAAGGCCTTTGACACAATTCCTCACAGGAGATTGGTGCAGAAGCTAGAGGATCAGGTGCATATAACAGGAAGGGTGCTGCAATGGATCAGAGAATACCTGACAGGGAGGCAACAACGAGTCATGGTACATGAGGTATCACAGTGAGCACCTGTGATGAGCGGGGTCCCACAGGGGTCGGTCCTATGACCAGTGCTGTTTCTGGTATATGTGAATGACAATGGAAGGGTTAGACTCAGAAGTGTCCCTGTTTGCAGATGATGTGAAGATAATGAAGAGAATTAAATCAGATGAGGATCAGGTAGGACTCCAAAGAGACCTGGACAGGCTGGACACCTGATCCAGCAACTGGCTTCTCGAATTTAACCCCGCCAAGTGCAAAGTCATGAAGATCGGGAAAGGGGAAAGAAGACCGCAGATGGAGTATAGGCTAGGTGGCCAAAGACTGGGGTGAGTATAACACCGAGCACGTCTCCGGAAGCACACATTAACCAGATAACTGCTGCAGCATATGGGCGCCTGGCAAACCTGAGAATAGAGTTCCGATACCTTAGTAAGGAATCGTTCAAAACACTGTACACCGTATACGTCAGGCCCATACTGGAGTATGCAGCGCCAGTTTGGAACCCACACTTGGTCAAGCACTTCAAGAAATTAGAGAAAGTGTAAAGGTTTGCAACAAGGCTAGTTCCAGAGCTAAGGGGAATGTCCTACGAAGGAAGGTTAAGGGAACTCGGCCTGACGACACTGGAGGACAGGAGGGTTAGGGGAGACCTGATAACGACATACAAAATACTGTGTGGAATAGACAAGGTGGACAGAGGATGTTTCAAAGATGGGACACAGAAACAAGGGGTCACAATTGGAAGCTGAAGACTCAGATGAGTCAAAGGGATGTTAGGCAGTATTTCTTCAGTCATAGAGTTGTCAGGAAGTGGAATAGTCTAGCAAGTGATGTAGTGGAGGCAGGAACCATACATAGTTTCAAGTCGAGGTAAGATAAAGCTCATGGAGCAGGGAGAGAGAGAGAGAGAGAGGACCTAGTAGCGATCAGTGAAGCAGCGGGGACAGGAGCTGAGTCTCGACCCCTGCAACCACAAATAGGCGAGTGCAAATAGGTGAGTACACACGCATGCGCACGCGCGCACACACACACACACACACACACACACACACACACACACACACACACACACACACACACACACACACACACACACACACACACACACACACTCAAAAAAAAAAAAAAAAAAGACAGAAAAGAGGCACTAAACTATAGATCTGTGTCATTGACGTGTATAGTATGCAAAATTATGGAGAAGATTATCAGGAGGAGAGTGATGGAGCACCTGGAACGGAACAAGAGTATAAATGCCAACCAGCACGGATTCACGGAAGGCAAATCCTGTGTCACAAACCTTCTGGAGTTTTATGATAAAATAACAGAAGTAAGACACGAGAGAGAGGGGTGGGTTGATTGCATCTTCTTGGACTGCAAGAAGGCCTTTGACACAGTTCCTCACAAGAGATTAGTGCAGAAGCTAGAGCATCAGGCGCATATAACAGGAAGGGCACTGCAATGGATCAGAGAATACCTGACAGGGAGGCAACAACGAGTCATGGTACGTAATGATGTATCACAGTGGGCACCTGTGACGAGCGGGGTCCCACAGGGGTCGGTCCTAGGACCAGTGCTATTTTTGGTATATGTGAACGACATGATGGAAGGGTTAGACTCAGAAGTGTCCCTGTTTGCAGATGATGTGAAGTTAATGAGGAGAATTAAATCTGATGAGGACCAGGCAGGACTTCAAAGAGACCTGGACAGACTGGACACCTGGTCCAGCAAATGGCTTCTCGAATTTAATCCTGCCAAATGCAAAGTCATGAAGATAGGGGAAGGGCACAGAAGACCACAGACAGAGTATAGGCTAGGTGGCCAAAGACTGCAAACCTCACTCAAGGAGAAAGATCTTGGGGTGAGTATAACACCGAGCATGTCTCCGGAAGCACACATCAATCAGATAACTGCTGCAGCATATGGGCGCCTGGTAAACCTGAGTTAGTTAGTTTAATATGTTTATTATGCACCCCATACCCATCCTGTGGGCGGTAGTCAAAAGATTACAGAGGTACATAATGGGTCCAGGGACTGGGCCTCAAAGTTTTGATAGCTGAGCAAGCTACAGAGGCAATGAACTCACAATTTACAAAGGTAATGAACTCACAATTTACAAAGGTAATGAACTCCAGGTAAACCTGAGAACAGCATTCCGATACCTTAGTAAGGAATCATTCAAGACACTGTACACCGTGTATGTCAGGCCCATACTGGAGTATGCAGCACCTGTTTGGAACCCGCACTTGATAAGGCACGTCAAGAAACTAGAGAAAGTACAAAGGTTTGCGACAAGGTTAGTTCCAGAGCTAAGAGGAATGTCCTATGAAGAAAGATTAAGGGAAATCGGCCTGACGACACTGGAGGACAGGAGGGTCAGGGGAGACATGATAACGACATATAAAATACTGCGTGGAATAGACAAGGTGGACAAAGACAGGATGTTCCAGGGAGGGGACACAGAAACAAGAGGCCACAATTGGAAGTTGAAGACACAAATGAGTCAGAGAGATAGTAGGAAGTATTTCTTCAGTCATAGAGTTGTAAGGCAGTGGAATAGCCTAGAAAATGACGTAGTGGAGGCAGGAACCATACACAGTTTTAAGACGAGGTTTGATAAAGCTCATGGAGCGGGGAGAGAGAGGGCCCAGTAGCAACCGGTGAAGAGGCGGGGCCAGGAGCTAAGACTCGACCCCTGCAACCACAAATAGGTGAGTACAAATAGGTGAGTACACACACCTAAGATCGGGGAAGGGGAAAGAAGACCGCAGATGGAGTATAGGCTAGGTGGCCAAAGACTGGGGTGAGTATAACACCGAGCACGTCTCCGGAAGCACACATTAACCAGATAACTGCTGCAGCATATGGGCGCCTGGCAGACCTGAGAATAGCGTTCCGATACCTTAGTAAGGAATCGTTCAAAATACTGTACACCGTATATGTCAGGCCCATACTGGAGTATGCAGCACCAGTTTGGAATCCACACCTGGTCAAGCACGTCAAGAAATTAGAGAAAGTGCAAAGGTTTGCAACAAGACTAGTCCCAGAGTTAAGGGGTTTGTCCTACGAAGAAAGGTTGAGGGAAATCGGCCTGACGACACTGGAGGACAGGAGGGTCAGGGGAAACATGATAACGACATATAAAATACTGCGTGGAATAGACAAGGTGGACAAAGACGGGATGTTTCAGAGATGGGACACAGACACAAGAGGTCACAATTGGAAGTTGAAGACTCAGATGAATCAAAGGGATGTTAGGAAGTATTTCTTCGGTCATAGAGCAGTCAGGCCGTGGAATAGCCTAGAAAGTGACGTAGTGGAGGCGGGAACCATACATAGTTTTAAGGCGAGGTATGATAAAGCTCATGGGGCAGGGAGAGAGAGGACCTAGTAGCAATCACCGAAGAGGCGGGGCCAGGAGCTATGACTCGACCCCTGCAACCACAAATAGGCGAGTACAAATAGGTGAGTACACCAGTGCTGTTTCTGGTATTTGTGAATGACATGATGGAAGGAATAGACTCCGAGGTGTCCCTGTTTGCAGATGATGTGAAGTTGAGAAGAATTCATTCGATCGAAGACCAGGCAGAACTACAGAGGGATCTGGACAGGCTGCAGACCTGGTCCAGCAATTGGCTCCTGGAGTTCAGGCCTGGCTAAGATTGCAATTAACCAAGAGGCTAGCAGAAGCTACTTTTTGCATCTGTCTTGTGGCCACACACAACTAGTGCCCATAGCTATGCCAAACTTATTGAGACTTTTTCTCTAACTACCCCACAACTGACACTTGAGTGTATCATATTTTCCTTAAGATAATTTAATTATATTTTTCACTTGTAAATTATAACTTTCAATCCTCTTATCGAACTTAAATATTGTCAGCTCTGGAACACGGGTAATAGTTGTGTTAAGGCTCTGTGTTTATTAGACACAAAATTATAATAAAGTTTTCACCTAACAAGCACCTAAAGTCGGTTCCTGACCAGCCGGGCTGTGGCTCGTACGTTGGTTTGCGTGCAGCCAGCAGCAACAGCCTGGTTGATCAGGCTCTGATCCACCAGGAGGCCTGGTCACAGACCGGGCCGCGGGGGCGTTGACCCCCGGAACTCTCTCCAGGTAAACTCCAGGTAAACCACCAAGTGCAAAGTCATGAAGATTGGGGAAGGGCAAAGAAAACCGCAGATGGAGTACAGTCTAGGGGGCCAGAGACTACAAACCTCACTCAAGGAAAAAGATCTTGGGGTGAGTATAACACCAGGCACATCTCCTGAAGCGCACATCAACCAAATAACGGCTGCAGCATATGGGCACCTAGCAAACCTGAAAACAGCATTCCGACATCTTAATAAGGAATCGTTCAGGACCCTGTACACCGTGTACGTTAGGCCCATATTGGAGTATGCGGCACCAGTTTGGAACCCACACCTAGCCAAACACGTAAAGAAACTAGAGAAAGTGCAAAGGTTTGCAACAAGACTAGTCCCAGAGCTAAGAGGTATGTCCTACGAGGAGACGTTAAGGGAAATCAACCTGACGACACTGGAGGACAGGAGAGATAGGGGGGACATGATAACGACATACAAAATGGTGAGAGGAATTGACAAGGTGGACAAAGACACGATGTTCCAGAGATTGGACACAGTAACAAGGGGACACAGTTGGAAGTTGAAGACACAGATGAATCACAGGGATGTTAGGAAGTATATCTTCAGCCACAGAGTAGTCAGGAAGTGGAATAGTTTGGGAAACGAAGTAGTGGAGGCAGGATCCATACATAGCTTTAAGCAGAGGTATGATAAAGCTCACGGTACAGGGAGAGTGACCTAGTTGCGACCAGTGAAGAGGCGGGGCCAGGAGCTCGACCCCTGCAGCCTCAACTAGGTGAGTACACACACCGTGATAATACAGGGTTAGGTATGAGTTCCTAACTTTATTTACAAGCTAAGAGCTGTTACCCTCTTCAACTCATTTGAAAGCCTTTTTGGTATTATAAGAGACACAAATAGCGAATAGGACCAAATTGGAGCCGTCTGTGGGCAAGCGATTTCATTTGGTCAGCTGACTATTTCGTCGATGTCATTATGCTATGTGAACATGTTCCAGACTCGGGTCATTCTAGGAATGAATAATCTCAGATGCAGTGATGTTCTTGAGAAGGGTACAACCAGAGTGTAGTTGCTGTTCACTGCCGTCTTGTGTAGAGGCTCTCTTCTCACAGACCACGAAGTGCAGCCAAGTGATAGACGTGCATCACTGTGCTTATACACTAATAGGGGAGTATCACTGTGTATTTATACTCTTTGCCTTTTGTTGCTGTGAGATCAGTAATAATAATAAATAATTTATTTCCACAAGTACATATACAACTTATACAGACCTAGCTGACATCAGTGACATTCTATATAGAAAGCCCCTTGCTATGCAGAGCATTTCGGACAGTTAGGTTAACTTTATTCCCAGGATGCGACCCACACCAGCCGTCTAACACCCAGGTACCTACTTACTGCTTGGGGAACATGGACAGTAGGTGTCTTAAGGAAACGCGCCCTCATGTTTCCATCCGTATCGGGGATCAAACCATGGACCACGGCGTGTGAGCCGAGTCTGGTGTTACGCTTCCTAATAAGTGGTACACTTCGCGAGCCCCATACGTTATATAGATGCAAATACATTATATCAGCACTAAGTAAAGCCTTGTATTTGGAGATACAGAATACTAGGACGATATTAATTGACGAGTGCAGATTGTTTTTGGAAAATATATACATTGCTTAGCAGCCTACGCTTCATTGAGAAGCAGAGAGAAGACTGAACCTCTTCTGTGTTAGTGCTCGACTCCCAGGCCAGTGAAAACAATACTGTCAGGCTCAGAATAATAATACATATATCTTTATTTCTACAAGTACATGTACAAGGTATATAGGCCTAGCTGACATCGATAACATACTACTATATAGAAAGCCGCTTTTTATGCAGAGCATTTCGAGCAAATTGGGTCAGTTTTGTCCTAGGATGTGACCCACACCAGTCGACTAACTCCCAGGTACCCATTTTACTGATGGGGAACATAGACAACTACTTATTCATACAGGTAATAGCGGTCCATAGAAATCATTTGGCTGGTCAGTTTTGGCCCGCGGGCCACATCTCGCCCACTCTTGAATTAGACTAAGTATCCTTCATATTGTGTAGGTAAATGTACTTTTAACCACCTATGTGCAGTTGATAAACTAGAACAACATTATTACCATACACGCAAAAACGTATAAGACTATGTACACAGGAAGGTGTATATTTGTGTATATACTCCAAGAAGTGTATATTTGTATATACACTTGTAAGATGAGCACATACCTCAGTTAGCACACGCTAGTGTAGGGCGGCAGTGTATTCCAGAGTGTGGCTGAGGCAGCACATTCCAGTCAGGTGGCAGCACATTCCAGAGGAAAGCGAGTCTCTCGAAGAGCAATAAATGGGAGCAGCAGCAGCAGCGGCAGCGGAGGTAATGTTCACAGCAGAGGTCTGCGGCAAGCACTGCTACCTGTCTCCTTGGTGGCCGGAGTGCCACCACCAGACCTGCCTACTCTATTATTGATGGTGCTTCTTCTCCTCCCCCCCATCCCTCAACACACACACACACACACACACACACACACACACACACACACACACACACACACACACACACACACACACACACACACACACACACACACACACACACACGCACCCCCCAGAAACACCTGCAGAAGGACTCCAGCCACGACACCCCCAAGGCAACTGAACATTCCAAACCAACCATCACACACCGATCCCTCTGTTTCCACCCCCCGCACCACAGTTACAGTATTAGAACAGAAGTTGAAGGTTTGGTACACAAATGCAGATGGATTAACGAATAAACATGAGGAATGGCAAGAAAGAATCAATGAGAAGTCCCCAGACATTATAGCAGTTACAGAAACAAAACTCATGGAGACAATAACAGATGCAATCTTCCCACAAGGATACCAGATCATGAGGAAAGATAGAAGGGGTAGGGGGGGAGGTGGGGTTGCTCTGCTCGTAAAAAACAGATGGAAATTCGAGAAAATGGAAGGAATAGATGAGACAGGAGAAAGAGACTACATAGCAGGTACACTTCAGTCTGGGGAACACAAAGTGGTCATTGCAGTGATGTATAATCCACCACAGAACTGCAGGAGGCCAAGAGAGGAATATGAAGAGAGCAACAGAGCAATGGTGGACACACTTGCTGAGGTGGCAAGAAGAGCTCACTCCAGCAGAGCAAAGTTGCTGGTTATGGGGGATTTCAACCACAGGGAGATTGACTGGGAAAACCTGGAGCCACATGGGGGTCCCGAAACATGGAGAGCCAGGATGTTGGACGTGGTGCTGGAAAACCTCATGCACCAACATGTTAAGGACACTACCAGAGTGAGAGGGGAGGATGAACCAGCAAGATTGGACCTTGTGTTCACCCTGGGCAGCTCAGACATTGAGGATATCAAGTATGAGAGTCCCCTAGGAGCTAGCGACCACGTGGTTCTGTGCTTTGAATACATAGTAGAGCTGCAAGTGGAGAGAATAACAGGAGTAGAATGGGAAAAGCCTGACTATAAAAGAGGGGACTACATAGGGTTGAAGAACTTCATGCGGGAGGTCCAGTGGGACAGAGAACTGGCAGGAAAGCCAGTAAATGAAATGATGGAATATGTAGCAACAAAATGCAAGGAGGCAGTGGAAAGGTTCATTCCCAAGGGCAACAGTAACAACGGGAAGACCAGAACAAGCCCCTGGTTTACCCGACGGTGTAAGGAGGCAAAAACAAAGTGCAATAGAGAATGGAAAAAGTACAGAAGGCAGAGAACACACGAAAATAGGGAGATCAGTCGCAGAGCCAGGAATGAGTACGCACAGGTAAGGAGGGAGGCCCAGCGACAGTATGAAAATGACATAGCATCGAGAATCAAGACTGACCCGAAACTGTTGTATAGCCACATCAGGAGGAAGACAACAGTCAAAGACCAGGTGATCAGATTAAGGACAGAAGGTGGAGAACTCACAAGAAATGATCAGGAGGTATGTGAGGAGCTGAACAGGAGATTTAAGGAAGTTTTTACAGTAGAGACAGGAAGGGCTGTGGGAAGACAGCACAGAAGGGAACATCAAGAGGGAATATACCAACAAGTGTTGGATGACATACGAACAACTGAGGAGGAGGTGAAGAAGCTCTTAAGTGACCTTGACACCTCAAAGGCGATGGGACCGGACAACATCTCCCCATGGGTCCTTAGAGAAGGAGCAGAGATGCTGTGTGTGCCTCTAACCACAATCTTCAACACATCCCTTGAAACTGGGCAACTACCTGAGAAATGGAAGACAGCTAATGTAGTCCCCATATTTAAGAAAGGAAACAGAAACGAGGCACTAAACTACAGACCTGTGTCTCTGACATGTATTGTGTGCAAAGTCATGGAGAAGATTATCAGGAGGAGAGTGGTCGAACACCTGGAAAGGAACAAGATTATAAATGAAAACCAGCATGGGTTCATGGAAGGCAAATCTTGTATCACAAACCTCCTGGAGTTTTATGACAAGGTAACAGAAGTAAGACACGAGAGAGAGGGTTGGGTAGATTGCGTTTTCCTAGACTGCAGGAAGGCCTTTGACACAGTTCCCCACAAGAGATTAGTGCAGAAGCTGGAGGATCAGGCACACATAAAAGGAAGGGCACTGCAATGGATAAGGGAATACCTGACAGGGAGGCAGCAACGAGTCATGGTACGTGAAGAGGTATCACAGTGGGCGCCTGTTACGAGCGGGGTCCCACAGGGGTCAGTTCTAGGACCAGTGCTATTTTTGATATATGTGAACGACATGATGGAAGGAATAGACTCTGAAGTGTCCCTGTTCGCAGATGACGTGAAGTTGATGAGAAGAATTAAATCGGACGAGGATGAGGCAGGACTGCAAAGAGACCTGGAGAGGCTGGACATGTGGTCCAGTAACTGGCTCCTCGAATTCAATCCAGCCAAATGCAAAGTCATGAAGATTGGGGAGGGGCAAAGAAGACCGCAGACAGAATATAGGCTAGGTGGACAAAGACTACAGACCTCACTCAGGGAGAAAGACCTTGGGGTGACCATAACACCGAGTACATCACCGGAGGCACACATCAACCAAATAACCGCTGCAGCATACGGGCGCCTGGCAAACCTGAGAATAGCGTTCCGATACCTCAATAAGGAATCGTTCAAGACACTGTACACTGTGTATGTTAGGCCCATACTGGAGTATGCAGCACCAGTCTGGAACCCACACCTGGTCAAGCACGTCAAGAAGTTAGAGAAAGTACAAAGGTTTGCAACAAGGCTAGTCCCAGAGCTCAAGGGAATGTCGTACGAGGAAAGGTTAAGGGAAATCGGACTGACGACACTGGAGGACAGAAGGGTCAGGGGAGACATGATAACGACATACAAGATACTGCGGGGAATAGACAAGGTGGACAGAGATAGGATGTTCCAGAGAGGGGACACAGGGACAAGGGGTCACAACTGGAAGCTGAAGACTCAGACGAGTCACAGGGACGTTAGGAAGTATTTCTTCAGTCATAGAGTTGTCAGCAAGTGGAATAGCCTAGCAAGTGAAGTAGTGGAGGCAGGAACCATACATAGTTTTAAGAAGAGGTATGACAAAGCTCAGGAAGCAGAGAGAGAGAGAGGATCCAGTAGCGATCAGTGAAGAGGCGGGGCCAGGAGCTGAGTCTCGACCCCTGCAACCACAATTAGGTGAGTACAATTAGGTGAGTACACACTCACACTCACACTCACACTCACACTTCCCCCTCCACTACCACTGCTTCGCAGTATCACACTGATTTTCACGTAGAGTTACTTAGTCGTTTTAATTTTTAGGGTTATAATCGCGACTGATTCTTACTGTACCTTACAGCTAGGCTTTAAATTAAGATTTTAAAAGAACCCCAATGGAAATAAGTCACCTCGTCTGACTTTGGGGGAGAGGGTTATTCCAGGTAATTTACAGAGGTTACTGCGTATGATAATTATAGTCTCCTAAATTTGTGTAATAGTACTGTGTAGAAAAATATTTGTATATTATGCTTACAAGCCTAAATAAAAATCTAACTTAATCTTCCAGTACCACCGCATCACAGCCTCACCATTTTCGCCCTGTCGTCAGCACCGATATTGACTCAGCCACCACCTTTTCCCTTCATTTTCCTTGCTGGATTAGTCACCACCTCCCTAATGATACTGCTTTATTCCCCATTATTTCCCCACAGCTCCCATTTTCCATTGTCTACCAATCATTACTATTGGCTCATCCCCCTCATCTTTCTCCCACCACTTCCATTGCTGCTTTTACAGCTTTCCCTTTTCTGCTCCCTTCTCTATCACTACAACCTTATTACTACCTCGTCGAGCCTGGAGCCCAGTTCTTTACCTGGAGTTTACCTGGAGAGAGTTCCGGAAGTCAACGCCCCCGCGGCCCGGTCTGTGACCAGGCCTCCTGGTGGATCAGAGCTTGATCAACCAGGCTGTTACTGTTGGCTGCACGCAAACCAACGTACGAGCCACAGCCCGGCTGGTCAGGAACCGGCTTTAGGTGCTTGTCCAGTGCCAGCTTGAAGACTGCCAGGGGTCTGTTGGTAATCCCCCTTATGTATGCTGGGAGGCAGTTGAACAGTCTCGGGCCCCTGACACTTATTGTATGGTCTCTTAACGTGCTAGTGACACCCCTGCTTTTCATTGGGGGGATGTTGCATCGTCTGCCAAGTCTTTTGCTTTCGTAGTGAGTGATTTTCGTGTGCAAGTTCGGTACTAGTCCCTCAAGGATTTTCCAGGTGTATATAATCATGTATCTCTCCCGCCTGCATTCCAGGGAATACAGGTTCAGGAACCTCAGGTGCTCCCAGTAATTGAGGTGTTTTATCTCCGTTATGCGCGCCGTGAAGGTTCTCTGTACATTTTCTAGGTCAGCAATTTCACCTGCCTTGAAAGGTGCTGTTAGTGTGCAGCAATATTCCAGCCTAGATAGAACAAGTGACCTGAAGAGTGTCATCATGGGCTTGGCATCTGTGAAAATTTGTGTGGACTGCCTCCAAGTGAGTCGCCTACCCTGGCAAACTCTGTTGACACCGAGCTCTGAGGTGGGTACCTCAGCCTCACAAGTGGCTTATAGGACAGATTTTCACAAATGATTGATGTTGCAAGAAAACTCGCCTGCATGCACGTATAAAGGACCAACTTACTTGGTGTTGCAGCATATATCCTGATCTTCAACTTCCTAAGCTTAGCTTTAGCCCCTTTGAACTTCCCCTCAGAAACCACGTGCAACCGGGAGCCTTAATTCCTGCAATATTCAGTCGTAATTAGTGTCCTGCCTGCACCTCAGAAATTCCTATATCCAAGAGGGTATGTATCCCCTAGTATAACTATGCAGACTCAGACACTAGCTTCCAGACTGCTCTGAGACACTGGTACTTACTGGGCATGCACCGCCTGTTGCAACCGGGCCCACAGTAAACTCACTCACTCACAATCTCCCAAGACACTGGCCAGAAATCTACGAGATAAAGGTGGAGGTCTTGTCTTACTGTATGGGCCTGATGGAGGAGGTCATCTACGGTACATCGAGGTGCCTCTACCAGATTTCCCCAGGTCTCAGATGTGAAGACACGTGGGGGGCGCCGTCTGCTGATCACGGCACGTGTTGTCCAGGTGGTGTCTGTCTTAAGAAGCATGCTATTCTGTCTTTGTGACCCGCGCCTCGTCATTCAAGCTAGAGCTGCCAGTTCTCCCTAGCTAACTTATCCTAGTGTTTGCCTACATTATCGGCCTATTACTACCTATGTTAAGGTCTTAGGTCTACATTATTATTATCTACAGTTGCCTTAGTAACCTAATATTAATATACTAGCAGTACTACCTACTCCTTCCCTGAAGAATAAATCTATAAATTAAATACATGCCTACTAAGAATCCATTGCCGACCAGAATGGGGTATAAGGGCCATCCAGCTCAGCCGTCCCGTACGGCCATGCTGGATCTGTCCTGTGGAACTTTAGGGACCAAATAAATTTCCACAGCATCCCTAGTTTTGAAGGTTCGCATTATCCATCCTGTCATTTTTCTAGCAGATGCGATTGATACAATGTTATGGTCCTTGAAGGTGAGATCCTCCGACATGATCACTCCCAGGTCTTTGACGTTGGTGTTTCGCTCTATTTTGTGGCGAGAATTTGTTTTGTACTCTGATGACGATTTATTTTCCTCGTGTTTGCCATATCTGAGTAATTGAAATTTCTCATTGTTAAACTTCATATTGTTTTCTGCAGCCCACTGAAAGATTTGGTTGATGTCCGCCTGGAGCCTTGCAGTGTCTGCAATGGAAGACACTGTCATGCAGATTCGGGTGTCATCTGTTTTATTTATTTATTTATTTATTAATTTGAGCATACAAACAGAGGTACAAAATACAGGTAAGAGCAGCATGCCAAAGCCACTTATATGCATAGCATTACGGGCTGGCTTAAAATTAACTTAAGATTAACTAAGCAATGATGAAATCAGTGATAAAACATTATTGTAAACAGATAACTATAAAGCACAAATGAGTATTACAAAGACAGGTCATATGGTTGCATGCATTGTTGTACATTCAGTCGAATGGAGTATTCTGTTAGGTAGTGTATTTAAAAAATAATAAAGGTAGATTGGGTTTTAGGTTTAACATTTATGTGATATAATTGTGAGAAACATTTAAGATATACAATTTATAAGGTTCAGTTATTCAGTATTTATTTGGTTTTGGGTGAGTAAGTGGTCTTTGAGAAGAGACTTGAATTTATAAACAGGTAGTGTTTCTTTTATATTTACAGGTAATGAATTCCAGATTTTAGGGCCTTTTATGTGCATTGAGTTTTTGCATAGTGTGAGATGGACACGAGGAACATCAAAGAGTGATCTGTGCCTTGTGTTATGGTCATGTGTTCTGTTGAGGTTGGCAAGGAGATGTTTGAGGGGAGGGTTAATATCAGAGTTAAGTGTTCTGTGTATGTAATAGGTGCGGTAATAAGTATGGATGTTTTGTATGGTGAGTAGGTTTAGTGTATTGAATATTGGTGGAGTGTGCTGCCTGTAGTGAGAATTTGTTATCATTCTAACTGCAGCCTTTTGTTGGGTAATTAGTGGTCTGAGATGGTTAATTGTTGTTGAGCCCCATGCACAAATTCCATAGGTGAGATAGGGGTAAATGAGAGAGTGATATAGGGCCAGGAGGGCTGACTGTGGAGCATAGTACCATATCTTCGATAGTATACAGTCTTGGAAATTTGTTGTATATGTGTATGAAATTTGAGTCTATTATCAAGGTGGATTCCTAAGAATTTTCCCTCTGTTAGCTCTGTGATAGGTGATCCGTTTATCATTATGTTAAGAGGGACATCTGTAGCTCTGTTACCAAACTGAATGAAGTAAGTTTTGTCAGTGTTTAGTGTAAGTTTGTTAGTCCTCATCCAGGTAGATATTTTCTGTAATTCGGTATTTACAGTATTGGCTAGCGTGACTGGGCTCGGGTGAGAGAAGACGTATGTAGTGTCATCTGCAAATAGTGTGGGTTTGAGTAATTGCGAAGCATTTGGTAGGTCATTTATGTATAGGAGAAAGAGAAGAGGGCCAAGGACACTTCCCTGTGGGACACCAACTGTAATTGGTTGTGCGGAAGAGTTTGCCCCATTTGCGTACACATATTGGCTTCTGTTGCTGAAGTATGACTTGAGGTAGTTGAGGGAGTGCCCTCTTATACCATAGTGTGACAATTTTACGTGGAGCAAGTCATGGTCAACTGTATCAAAAGCTTTACGTTAGTCAATGAAGATCCCCAGTGGGACTTCTTTTTTCTCTATTGCAGTGTATATATGTTCTAGCATGTGTACAATAGCATCATTAGTTTGTAGATGAATGGTTCAGAGAACCGACATGTTGATAAATTAGACACATGTGCAACCCAAGAGTTGCACATGTGTCTAATTTATCAGCATCATTAGTATTTTTATTAGGCCTGAATCCAAATTGGCAGGGGTTGAGTATGTTTTGGGAGATAAGGTAGGAGTAGATTCGTTTATGAATTAATTTTTCGAAGATTTTTGAGAGAGGGTGTAAGTTGGATATTGGCCTATAGTTATTCAACTCTGTTTGGTCTCCTCCTTTGTGGATCGGGGTGACCCTTGCTATTTTGAGTACTGTAGGGAAGGTGGAGGATTCAATGGATCTGTTAAAGAGTGTTGCAATGATTGGTGATAGCACTTGTGACACTTTTTTGTATATAAAGTGTGGTAAGGTATTTAAATCTCCTGCCTTGTTTTTTAGTGCGTTGATAATAAGGGAGACTTCGTATGGGTTAGTCGGAGCTAGGAACAGTGTGTTCGGGTAGTTGCCAGTGAGGTAGTCATTTGGTGGGGTATCTGAGCTTGGGATTTTATTGGCAAGGTTTTGTCCTATAGTGGAGAAGAAATCATTGA
This sequence comes from Cherax quadricarinatus, assembly GCF_038502225.1. Classification (NCBI taxonomy): domain Eukaryota; kingdom Metazoa; phylum Arthropoda; class Malacostraca; order Decapoda; family Parastacidae; genus Cherax; species Cherax quadricarinatus. The sequence continues at coordinate 21,393,564 of NC_091316.1, forward strand.
GTCTGTTTGCTGTTTCTGTTGGTGGGAGTTGGGGTTCATCTGATTTTGCTAATTTTATTTCGCTATTTCGTGATATCTTTTTTGTTCCCAAAATTTCTGATAGGATTTTCCAGGTCTTTTTTATATCACCTCGTAAGTTGGATAATCTGTTCTCATAATACAATTTTTTTGCCCGTCTTATCAGGCTGGTTAGGATTGACGAGTAACGTTTTGTTTGGTCTCTGGTTATGTGACCCATTCTGTCCTGTTTTTCATATTGGTGTTTTGTATTTATGGATTTGAGAATGCTGGGTGTTAGCCAGGGACTGTTCAGTCTCTTAGCTGTCATCTGTTTAGTTTTTTAGGGCAGTGCTTGTTATAGAGGTATTGGGTCTTTTTTAGAAAATTATTTGTGGAGAAATTTTCTCCAGGAGGGGGTATCAGCCCCCTTCAGCCCTTTCAGCCCCCTCAGCCCCTTTCAGCCCTGAGGGGCCAAGCCCTCTCAAAAGGGGCGAGCATCTTGTTTACTGCTAGAGTGAGTAATTGATCACAGATGCTATGCCACTAAGTCAAATGACCTCTGCTCCTTACAGCGGTGTTGCAAAGTGTATTTTTATAAGAGACAGTACATTCTTACTTTAGCAGGACAATTAAGAAAAATCCTGCTCCCACTTTATTACCATAGTAAAGATAGTGTACATTGTTGTCTATGCTTAAGACAGCAAGAAACAAACATTCTGCTTTGCTTCATCGAGGAGGTGACAAGGATGCAAGGTACTAGGTCAGCTTTTTTTTGTGTATTAGGGGAGCAACGGCTTGGGGCAGTGTGGCATCGCGAGACTATCTTTGACTCTAGGGAGAGTGACACTGACGCCAGGATAACTAGCAAAGAACACTGATCTGTGCGTTAGTGTGAACAAAGTGTCTCAAACACAATAAACATAAGAGAAGTGTGATCAGCTTCTCTTGTGATACATTGTGAACAATAAAGACAAATCTTGTGGAACATAGTGTACCAGTGTGCGTTTCCTAGACAATGGAAGACGTGGACATCCAAGGACACTTCAGCTTCTATCAAGTCACCGATACCTGTCGAAGGTGTTGAGAACACCATAGCTCACGCTACAAGAGCAAGGTATGTTACGAATTTCTTGTAGATCGGGGGACTGCGCAGTTCTTGAGTCGCAAGGAGTTTGTAATCAACCTATAGTCGGCAGTAAGGTGTGGACTTTTGAGTCCAAACAAGTACGTACATCGTCAGCCACCAGTGTATGAAATATGCTGACATAACACCCCCTAGGGGTAATTTATAACTTACAAATTATATTTTTTTGACAGCCCATGTTGAGATGGTTTCGACAGCTTCTAGACCTCGTCTGCAGGGGCGGCTGTGTAGACGATTTGCTGTCATTTATCAGCTAAGTGTTTCCTATATTTATATATATAAATTACACATAGCTGGTAAGGCCAATATCTTCAACATTATTAATACATTCATCAATATCTGTATAGATTTCTAGCTCAGTGTGCCAGTCAATGTTTGCTACTGCTGTTGTGAAGTTATTAATGGCTGCCTCATTGTGAAGTCTGAAGGTGACTTTAGTAGTGTCTTTGGGTAATTTACCAAGAGTTGTTATGAGGAAAGTAGGGTAGTGGTCTGTGGTATTATCTGTAATTATGCCTGATTTTAAAGGGGATATGGTGTTGGTCCAGATGTGGCCAAGTAGGGAAACACTAGTCTCTGTAACTCTTGTAGGTTTTGTTACTGTTGGTAGCAACATACAGTTACTCATTGTGTTTGTGAATTCAGTAACGTGTGGGTCCTGGTCTTGCAGGAGATTTATATTGAAGTCACCTGAGAGTAGTAAGTGATCTTTGTTCATGCGTGCATCAGTTATCATACTTCCTAGGTTTTGACTAAATTGGCTAATGTTTGACTGTGGAACTCTGTAGATGTTTATCAATGTGAGAGGTTTTTGTAGGTATTTGGATTTGAATTTAGCTATTATATATTCCCCATGTTCATCCCTTGTGCAGGTATTAGTGATACATTCTAGTTGGTCTGAGTAGTATATGGCTGTGCCACCCCCTTGTTGGTCTGGCCTACAGTTGTGTATGGCTGTGTAACCAGGAATGGCATAGACATCTGTAGTATCAGGCTTTAGCCAGGTTTCAGTTAGTGTAATGATGGACATTTTGGCATGCAAGGAATTTAGTAATGCTATGAGGTCATCGTAATGCTTGCTTAAAGATCTGATATTGTAGTTAAAGATAGTTATGTTGTTGTTGGCTCTGAGAAGTGCCTTTGATTGTTCTGCAGTGTAGTAATTACAGTAACTGTTTGATTCATTTAAGTCATTAAATAAGAGGTTGGTATCAGGATCAATGCTTGTAATCATAAGATTTGTAGTGAATCTATAGTTAGAATTAAGTATAAAACATGTTTAAATCTGGTCACATTCGTAATGAGTTATTTATGCAGACATGAATTAGGTCAAAGGAAGACACGGTGCTGTGGCTGACATCCTTGTCTATGTCAGATATGAGGATGAGGAACAAGATGGGAGCAAGTACTGTGCCTTGTGGAACAGAGCTTTTCACCGTAGCTGCCTCGGATTTTACTCTGTTGACTACTACTCTCTGTGTTCTGTTAGTGAGGAAATTATAGATCCATCGACCGACTTTTCCCGTTATTCCTTTAGCACGCATTTTGTGCGCTATTACGCCATGGTCACACTTGTCGAAGGCTTTTGCAAAGTCTGTATATATTACATCTGCATTCTTTTTGTCTTCTAGTGCATCTAGGACCTTGTCGTAGTGATCCAATAGTTAAGACAGACAGGAGCGACCTGTTCTAAACCCATGTTGCCCTGGCAATCAATCGTGGGAATCAATGGTCTCCGGATTAAATACTTTGAGATTTTCTGTTTTCTGATCTTCAACACCACCTTGCAGCATTATGTACTGGAATGCGATAAAATTAATGAATTCAGAGACAGCTCACTAATGTTCAAGAAATATCAAAGTATTTTATCCACAGTGGTATATTATAAACCATTGTGGAAAAATACCCTGACTTTGCTCACTGTAAGTAACGCATTAGCACTTTTTTGCGTGTGTTTGACCTAATTCATGTCTGCATAAATAACTCATTACGAATGTGACCAGATTTAAACATGTAATTAGGTTATTACCACTGTAACTTGTTCAGTTATCAAAATTTTGCGGCCCAGTCCCTGGACCATTGTGTGCCTCTGTAATCTTTTGACTGCCGCCCTCAGGATGGGTATGAGGTGCATCATGAAGGTATCAAACTAAAACAGCAGCACCACCCAGATGGTCAATACTAAATGGGATATAAATGTCAGCTGAAGTAGATGCATGTGTATAATCCAACTCTAGTCTGACGTTCTTCCAGGGACAATATGTCATCCCATAAGAACTTGCAGATGAGGACTCGGGGCCGGGTGGGGTTGGAGTCTCTGGAAAAGTACTGGAAAACAGTCTGAAAAAGGGAATCCTCTGTGGAAAGTCAGTAGATCAGGAATAGAAGGTGCTGGCTAGCTCTATTAAATAGCCTTACATTAAACTTTATGGAAATGTGGCTGTATACCCACCCCATCTGACTTGAACCATTGATATATACCACCTTGGCAGGAGAATGCAACTTAAATATTTCAAGAAGAGCAAGAGTGAGTTTGAAGTAGGTATGTCAGACTTCGGGCATGGAAGGAATGAGAGGAAGGAACAAACGTAAATAGCTGGGACTTCCCAAGGAGGCAAGGAAGAGCACGTCATTGGGTGAACATAAGAGGAAACAAGTCAAGAAATACCTCTAAATTTCGAGTCGAAAGCTAGGGGGCTGCGACAAATGGGGTCAACCATTAAACGTATTTATCTTAACGTCCCCGTGATTATGCTATATATATGAGGGTTGTGAAGGTCATACAGGTGGACAAAATACCTAAGGAAATGGACATCGCAGCACTTGCAATGATGGGGGTGCTTGCTTATGCATAGTTTAATATGTTTATGCATCCCATACCCATCCTGTGGGTGGTAGTCAAAAGATTATAGAAGTACATAATGGGTCCAGGGACTGGGTCCCAAAGTTTTGATAGCTGAACAAGGTACAAAGGTATTGAATCATGTAAGTAAGTAGGTAAATTTACTTACTTACGTTTATACATGGCTACAATCAATCCTTGATGCTGGTGAGGGGGGTCTTGATCTAAGGAATTCGATATGTGCTCCAATTCCCTGAATTAAGCCTGAATGCCTGCCCCCCACAGGTGCTGTATAATCCCTATGGGTTTAGCCCTCCCCCCATAATAAATTGCTTCTGCATACAAGCTCTCTATCACTGAAAATCGAAGCTCCCACACAGTCACGAAACCTCTGACGATGAATGGCACTGATTTTCCTGAGCGTAGCTGGGGTGGCTGAAGACTACTTGGTCTGCAAAGTCTACCCTAGATAGAATTAGGGCTGTATGAAGTCTTAGGGATCTCTGCATCTGTGCTCAAGTTAGGTAGGCTAAAGTTTTAAGTAGGTTCAGCCACATAAAATAATTGTTTCTTAGGGATGTGATGTGGGGCTGCCATGACATAAACAATCGAAGGGCCTAGAAATTTACCCGTAGTACATACAGGGATTGGGGAGTTATATAGGTACAGAATAGATTGCGAGATGGAGGATTTGAAACCATGTAAAGTAGCTTTGTTGGTGGTGCGGCGACTCCCATCCGGGAAGCCATCACAAGAAAGATGACGAACGACACTACCCCAACCCTGGGAGCCTTTGCCGGGTCACCCCATGGAAAAGCCCCCGGCCGGGACCATGCTGGTGAACCACTTCGAATTCGAACTCCATCTGTAGGGTGCTGCAGCGTGGCTACTAAAAGTTGACAGTTCGGGTCTGCATAAGCGATTGCAAAATCATGTACATGTCAGGACATCCAGATACTTGCAATGAAAACCGAGGCAAGTTCATTAATTGCTATCAGGAATAAGGTAGTACAGTGGACCCCCGACATTCGATGGCATCGACATTCGATAAATCTGACATTCGATGCATTTTAACGCAAAAATTTCGCCTAGACATTCGATGGAAAACCCGACATTCGATACGATTCGTACGAGACGTGTCCACGTGTGGCCTGAACTGCCCCGTGTGTGCCAGTGTTTACAAGCCAGCCAGTGTGCACGCATCTAAGAATACATTCGGTACATTCCATATTATCACTGTTTTTGGTGCTTGTTTCTGCAAAATAAGTAACCATGGGCCCCCAAGAAAGCTTCTAGTGCCAACTCTTCGAGAAAAAAGGTGCTAATGACTATTGAAATGACGAAAGAGATAATTGCAAAGTACGAAAGTGGAGTGCCTGTGTCGGAGTGCATGATGATTTGGTAAAGAAATTGCCTGCAACTATTGGTGATGTGAGTGAATTTAAGGCCAGCAAAGGTTGGTTTGAAAGATTTAAGAATCGTAGTGGCATACACAGTGTGGTAAGGCATGGTGAGGCTCCCAGTTCAAGTCCTAATGGAAGGGGATTCCCCTTCTAAACACTAACACCATCCACACTCTCCCCTCCTCCCATCCCATCAATCATCACCAAATCTTCATTAAAGGTAAGTGTTAATTATTCTATTGTTATTAATCTATTGCTATTGTTGTTATTGTAATTATTCTATTGCATTAAACTTAATATTTCATGTGGTAAAAAAATTTTTTTCATACTTTTGAGTGTCTTGCACGGATTAATTTGATTTCCATTATTTCTTATGGGAAAATTAATTCGACTTTCGATATTTTCGACATTCAATAGCTCTCAGGAACGGATTAGTATCGAATGTCGAGGGTCCACTGTACTAGGGATACAGTCTTGCAACATGACTTCGGCTTTCACAAAATCAGGAAAAAAGCTGTTACTCAAACTCTGAAGTTTCGTTCCTATAAAAAATCTTTAAGGAAATTAGTAGTCTGCCCCGGAATGGACTTTGGATAAAAGGTTCTCTCCGTCTACATGTTGTCCCTTATTTGTAATTTAGAAACTCGTCTAGAGCTTATTTATTAACACATCGGTCGTTTCCCACCACGTCAGGGTGGCCCGAAAAAGAAAAACTCATCATCATTCACTCCATCACTGTCTTGCTAGTGATGGAGTGAACATGGTTACACGACGGTTATAAAACTGTAACGTTAACACCCCTCCTTCAGAGTGCAGGTACTGTACTTCCCATCTCCAGGAATCAAGTCCGGCCTGCCAGTTTCCCTGAATTCCTTCATAAATGTTACCTTGCTTACACTCCAACAGCACGTCAAGTCCTAAAAACCATTTGTCTCCATTTACTCCTAACACGCTTATGCACACTTGCTGGAAGTCTGAGCCCCTCGCACTCAAAACCTCCTGTACCCTCACTCTCCAACCTTTCCTAGGTCGACCCCTACCCCACCTTCCTTCCACTACAGATTTATACACTCTCGAAGTCATTCTATTTCGTTCCATCCTCTCTACATGTCTAAACATCTCAATAACCCCTCCTCAACCTTCTGGACAATAGTTTTGGTAATTCTGCACCTCCTCCTAATTTCTAAACTATAGATTCTCTGCATTATATTCACGCCACACATTGCCCTCAGACATGACATCTCCACTGCCTCCAGCCGTTTCCTTGTTGCAACATTCACCACCCATGCCTCACACCCATACAAGAGCGTTGGTATAACTATACTCTCATACACATACATTCCCCTCCTTCCTTTCATGGATAAAGTTCTTTGCCTCCACAGACTCCTCAGTGCACCATTCACCTTTTTCCCCTCGTCATTTCTATGATTCACCTCGTCTTTCATAGACCCATCTGCTGACACGTCCACTCCCAAATATCTGAATGCATTCATCTCCTCCATACTCTCTCCCTCTAATCTGATATCCAGCTTTCGTTACCTAATTTTTTTATCCTCATCACCTTACTCTTTCCTATATTCACTTTTAATTTCCTTCTTTTACATACCCTACCGAACTTATCAACAAACCTCTGCAACTTCTCTTCAGAATCTCCCAAAAGCACAGTGTCATCAGCAAAAAGCAACTGCAACTGTGGGAACTCTCACTTTGTGTTAGATTCTTTATCTTTTAACCACCACACCTCTTCCCAACATCCGAGCATTCACTTCTCTTACAACTCCATCTGTAGATACATTGAACAACCACGGTGACATCACACATCCCTGTCTAAGGCTTACTTTTACTGGGAAATAATCTCCCTCTCGCCTGCATACTCTAACCTTAGCCTCATATCCTCATAAAGACTCTTCATTGCTTTCAATAACCTACCTCCTATTCCATACATTTGCAACATCTGCCACATTGCCACCCTATCCACCCTATCATATGCCTTTTCCAAATCCATAAATGCCACAAAAACCTCTTTACTCTTATCTAAATGCAGTTCACCTATATGTTTCACTGTAAACACTTGGTCTACACACCCCCTACCTTTCCTAAGGCCTCCTTGTTCATCAATCCTACTCTCTGCCTTACTCTTAATTCTTTCAATAATAACTGTACTATACACTTTACCAGGTATACTCAAATAAGTAAAAATAATTAAAGTAAAGGATTCCAATGGAAATAAGTCACTCTGACTTTTTTGGGTTATCCAAGGTTCTCTACACATGTGCTGCTATGTATGATAATTTTATGTACCTGTATTTGTGTATACCTGAATAAACTTACTTACTGTCATTTTTACAGTCTTGTCTCATTTGCCTCTATACAAAGGAACTTCTGTTCTTATATTCTTATGCTGTGCACTGGTCATTGTTGTAGCAACCCTGTTGTTACAGGATTGTAGATCATTAAAAATTGAATGACAGAGCTGTATGACCCTTAGGGGTTTAGGGCTTGGTTATGATTATAATAATAATAATATAATAATAATAATAATAATAATATAATATAATAATAATAATAATAACTCAGGTATGATTATTCCTGACAATATCAAGGACTACATCGTTGCTCTAGAAAATGAAATCAAAGATATCAAAGCAGCACTCGAGCGACGAGATTCCAAGATAACCAACCTCGAGAATAAGATCCAAAACCTTGAAGAGAAGATTACATCGGGAAGTGTTGACACAGAAAATACTCTAAAAGCAGCTATAGCCAGTCACACTGAGCAAATAACAACAATAAATATGAAGGTTGAAGAAGCAATCAAGGACTGGAATCAGAACATGCACACTCGACTAAATGAATACCTTGATTTCCAAGACGACAAAACTGAACAAGATAAGTTGTCTGATGCAGTTATAATAAACAGTCCACACATTCCTAGTGACATGACACAAGCTCAGTGCAAAGAAACTGCTATCAGGATAATACAGAACCACGTACAAGTCATCGTGCAAAACAATGAAATCAAAGAAACACGTTTGCTAGGAAAACCAGGAAGTAAACACAGTATAATGATCAGACTTCATTCATACGATAAAAGAAAGGACCTAATTAAATCAGCAATTACAATGAAAAATGGAGTGTACATAAATGAGTGTCTAACAAAAAAACGTCAAAACCTTCTGTTCAGGCTGAGAAAACTTAAACAGGAAAACAAAATACATCAGTGTTTCACGCGAGATGGGAAAATACTAGTAAGGAAAACATCAACAGGACAACAATATACCATCTCAAACGAACATGATTTCTCTACCTTCCTTAGAAAAGCTGACATTTCTGTAACAGATTAGATAAGTGCCCTTAATACATATATACGTGTGGTGCATATAGTGTACGTTACTATTATATTGTACATTATTATTTTTATTATTTTTCATCACTAGCTAATGCCAACTACCTCCAATACTCTATAATTCTTTCTTACTGCTATTAATTGCTCATAATTTTAAATTACAAGTCAAATCTTACTCCAAATTAATAATATTCATTTTTTCTTACCTGTCCATTTAATTTTGTTTATCACTACTTGTTTTTTAGTCACTTTACATTGTGTATGCAATTAGTGTATATTCCAATTACTTTTTTGCAAGTACCAAAACTATCTTTTGCTAGCTAGTACCAACTACCTCATTTTTTTTACTTTTATTGTGCAATAAACTGCTCAATTTATCTAATATTACAAATCAGATCTTACTCCTAAACCAATATTATTTCATAGTGACCATCTGTCCATTTAACTTTGTTTACCATTACTTAATTTTAGTCCCTTATATATTTTCTCCTTTATTTTAGCTTTATATAACTACCCTAGTTTATACATTCACAATTGTTAAAATAATCAAGGTGCTATTCTCAGGTGCTAAAGTAGAACAAGTTCACAATTTTGCCATTATATTCCAAAGCTCATTTATTTTATAGTACTACCTACTATCATATTCCCAAGCTCCATTATTTGATCATCACTTTATTTGTACTAGTCCCTTTTATATTGTCTCCTTTATTTTAGCTTAAAAAAAAAAAAAACTACCTTAGCTCATTATTTTACATTTGTTAAATAATTCAGGTGCTATTTTTTAGCTTAAGACTATTTACTTTGTTTTATACTTAATTCTAACTATAGATTCACTACAAATCTTATGATTACAAGCATTGATCCTGATACCAACCTCTTATTTAATGACTTAAATGAATCAAACAGTTACTGTAATTACTACACTGCAGAACAATCAAAGGCACTTCTCAGTGCCAACAACAACATAACTATCTTTAACTACAATATCAGATCTTTAAGCAAGCATTACGATGACCTCATAGCATTACTAAATTCCTTACATGCCAATATGTCCATCATTACACTAACTGAAACCTGGCTAAAGCCTGATAGTACAGATGTCTATGCCATTCCTGGTTACACAGCCATACACAACTGTAGGCCAGACCAACAAGGGGGTGGCACAGCCATATACTACTCAGACCAACTAGAATGTATCACTAATACTTGCACAAGAGATGAACATGGGGAATATATAATAGCCAAATTCAAATCCAAATACCTACAAAAACCTCTCACATTGATAAACATCTACAGAGTTCCACAGTCAAACATTAGCCAATTTAGTCAAAACCTAGGAAGTATGATAACTGATGCACGCATGAACAAAGATCACTTACTACTCTCAGGTGACTTCAATATAAATCTCCTGCAAGACCAGGACCCACACGTTACTGAATTCACAAACACAATGAGTAACTGTATGTTGCTACCAACAGTAACAAAACCTACAAGAGTTACAGAGACTAGTGTTTCCCTACTTGACCACATCTGGACCAACACCATATCCCCTTTAAAATCAGGCATAATTACAGATAATACCACAGACCACTACCCTACTTTCCTCATAACAACTCTTGGTAAATTACCCCAAGACACTACCAAAGTCACCTTCAGACTTCACAATGAGGCAGCCATTAATAACTTCACAACAGCAGTAGCAAACATTGACTGGCACACTGAACTAGAAATCAATACAGATATTGACGAATGTATTAATAATTTTCTAAAAAAGACCCAATACCTCTATAACAAGCACTGCCCTAAAAAAACTAAGCAGATGACAGCTAAGAGACTGAACAGTCCCTGGCTAACACCCAGCATTCTCAAATCCATAAATACAAAACACCAATATGAAAAACAGTACAGAATGGGTCACATAACCAGAGACCAAACAAAACGTTACTCGTCAATCCTAACCAGCCTGATAAGAAGGGCAAAAAAATTGTATTATGAGAACAGATTATCCAACTTACGAGGTGATATAAAAAAGACCTGGAAAACCCTATCAGAAATTCTGGGAACAAAAAAGATATCACGAAATAGCGAAATAAAATTAGCAAAATCAGATGAACCCCAACTCCCACCAACAGAAACAGCAAACAGACTCAATGATTTCTTCTCCACTATAGGACAAAACCTTGCCAATAAAATCCCAAGCTCAGATACCCCACCAAATGACTACCTCACCGGCAACTACCCGAACACACTGTTTCTAGCTCCGACTAACCCATACGAAGTCTCCCTTATTATCAACGCACTAAAAAACAAGGCAGGAGATTTAAATACCTTACCACCCTTTATATACAAAAAAGTGTCACAAGTGCTATCACCAATCATTGCAACACTCTTTAACAAATCCATTGAATCCTCCACCTTCCCTACAGTACTCAAAATAGCAAGGGTCACCCCGATCCACAAAGGAGGAGACCAAACAGAGTTGAATAACTATAGGCCAATATCCAACTTACACCCTCTCTCAAAAATCTTCGAAAAATTAATTCATAAACGAATCTACTCCTACCTTATCTCCCAAAACATACTCAACCCCTGCCAATTTGGATTCAGGCCTAATAAAAATACGAATGATGCTATTATACACATGCTAGAACATATATACACTGCAATAGAGAAAAAAGAAGTCCCACTGGGGATCTTCATTGACTTACGTAAAGCTTTTGATACAGTTGACCATGACTTGCTCCACGTAAAATTGTCACACTATGGTATAAGAGGGCACTCCCTCAACTACCTCAAGTCATACCTCAGCAACAGAAGCCAATATGTGTACACAAATGGGGCAAACTCTTCTGCACAACCAATTACAGTTGGTGTCCCACAGGGAAGTGTCCTTGGCCCTCTTCTCTTTCTCCTATACATAAATGACCTACCAAATGCTTCGCAATTACTCAAACCCACACTATTTGCTGATGACACAACATACGTCTTCTCCCACCCGAGCCCAGTCACGCTAGCCAATACTGTAAATACCGAATTACAGAAAATATCTACCTGGATGAGTACTAACAAACTTACACTAAACATTGACAAAACCTACTTCATTCAGTTTGGTAACAGAGCTACAGATGTCCCTCTTAACATAATGATAAACGGATCACCTATCACAAAGCTAACAGAGGGAAAATTCTTAGGAATCCACCTTGATAATAGACTCAAATGTCATACACATATACAACAAATTTCTAAGAAAATTTCCAAGACTGTAGGCATACTATCGAAGATACGGTACTATGCTCCACAGTCAGCCCTCCTGGCCCTATATCACTCTCTTATTTACCCCTATCTCACCTATGGAATTTGTGCATGGGGCTCAACAACAAGTAACCATCTCAGACCACTAATTACCCAACAAAAGGCTGCAGTTAGAATGATAACAAATTCTCACTACAGGCAGCACACTCCACCAATATTCAATACACTCAACCTACTCACCATACAAAACATCCATACTTATTACTGCACCTATTACATACATAGAACACTCAACTCTGATATTAACCCTCCCCTCAAACATCTCCTTGCCAACCTCAACAGAACACATGACCATAACACAAGGCACAGATCACTCTTTGATATTCCTCGTGTCCATCTCACGCTATGCAAAAACTCAATGCACATAAAAGGCCCTAAAATCTGGAATTCATTACCTGTAAATATAAAGGAAACACTACCTGTTTATAAATTCAAGTCTCTTCTCAAAGATCACTTACTCACCCAAAACCAAATAAATACTGAATAACTGAACCTTATAAATTGTATATCTTAAATGTTTCTCACAATTATATCACATAAATGTTAAACCTAAAACCCAATCTAACTTTATTATTTTTTAAATACACTACCTAACAGAATACTCCATTCTACTGAATTTACAACAATGCATGCAACCATATGACCTGTCTTTGTAATACTCACTTGTGCTTTATAGTAATCAGTTTACATTAATGTTTTTCACTGATTTCATCATTGCTTAGTTAATCTTAAGTTAATTTTAAGCCAGCCCGTAATGCTATGCATAGTATAAGTGGCTTTGGCATGCTGCTCTTATCTGTATTTTTTTGTACCTCTGTATGTGTGCTCAAATTATAAATAAATAAATAAATAAATAAATAAATAAATAAAACCTGAATGTACTTATGAAAAGAAAGCTAAGATAATGAAAACATAAAACTGTATCTCGAAAATGACAGATTTAGTTGAAGTATGCACTATCACTTTGTATATCATTATCTTCATTTTCCGGATGTTACAGCATAAATAATATACATGACTGGGTTGAGTTCCAGCTCCTGGGCATCTTAAGGGTATTAGTGCCACTAGACTTTTTTTATAGTTAATCTAGACTTGCTAGTTTTCCAGTATTGAGCTGAAACTCCTTAGCTTCTTGAAGTTGTTATCCAGCTCTTGGACAGCTTGAGTGGTTTCTCTGTACCTTTACTAAAGGGAAGTCCTAAACTCATAGAGATCATACAGCACATGGGGAAACGGGAATGGAAAGCAATTAGGTCTGACGCAATTGGAGGGTAGGTACAATTCCCTGGATCATCAGCCCTTCACCGACGTTAAAAGCACATCCCTTGAAGATGGGTTGCCTTATAAATCGAGATCTCTTGAAGGTATTAAGCTTTTTAGGGTTGTTAGATTCCTTACTGTACCTCTTGCTTGCGTTGAGGTTATGAAATATAGGAGAGTAGTTGGAACTCTCTCAGAGATCAAAACATAGCTACTTTAATATTCTTACTATTTTATGTCACTCACTACATTACTGTCTTGCCATACGTGTGCCGATGCTACAATTCAAAAACTGCAAGCAACAATAGAAGATGTAAACTAGAAAGAGATATGGCGCTCCCCATACATGCGAAGGCTAAAAATAAGAAAGTGGCTAAAAGAGGCCAATATATATGTAATACGTAGGGGGAGACAAGTCAGAGAAATAGCAAACATTGAACTAAAGCAGGAGTCAAGAAATGCGGGAAGAGCTAAAAGCCATAAATGAAATTGAAAGAAACCCAAAATATTTTTTTTTATGCCAAATCAAAGTCGAGAACATCAAATATTGGGCCCCTACTTAAACGAGTTGGGTCCTACACAGATGACAGCAAAGAAATGAGTGAGCTACTCAAGTCCCAGTATGACTCGGTTTTTAGTGAGCCGCTAACCAGACTGAGAGTCGAAGATCTAAATTAATTTTTTATGAGACAGACACACTTTGGTAGACTCGAACCTATCTGATATTACCATGATGCCAAATGACTTCGAAAAGACGATAAATGACATGCCTATCCACTCTGCCCCAGGCCCAGACTCATGGAACTCCGTATTCATCAAGAACTGCCGGTGGCCTGGTGGCTAAAGCTCCCGCTTCACACACGGAGGGCCCGGGTTCAATTCCCGGCGGGTGGAAACATTTCGACACGTTTCCTTACACCTGTTGTCCTGTTCACCTAGCAGCAAATAGGTACCTGGGTGTTAGTCGACTGGTGTGGGTCGCATCCTGGGGGACAAGATTAAGGACCCCAATGGAAATAAGTTAGACAGTCCTCGATGACGCACTGACTTTCTTGGGTTATCCTGGGTGGCTAACCCTCCGGGGTTAAAAATCCGAACGAAATCTTATCTTATCTTATCTTATCTTAAGCCCCTATCATGCGCTTTTAACATTCTATGGAGAGGGAGCATGAACACTGGGGTCGTCCCACAGCTGCTAAAAACAGCAGACATAGCCCCACTCCACAAAGGGGACAGTAAAGCATTAGCAAAACTACATACAGCCCAGTAGCGCTGACGTCTCATATCATAAAAATCTTTGAGAGGGTTCTAAGAAGCAAGATTGCCACCCATCTAGATTCCCATCAGTTACACAACCCAGGGCAACATGGGTTTAGAGTAGATCGCTCCTGTCTGTCCCAACTACTGGACCACTATGACAAGATCCTGGATACTCTAGAAGATAAAAAAGACGCAGATGTAGTATGCACAGACTTTGCAGAAGTCTTTGACAAGTGTGACCATGGTGTAATAGCGCACAAAATGCATGCAAAAGGAATAACAGGAAAAGTTGGTAGGTAGATCTATAATTTCCTAACAAATAGAACACAAAGAATAGTAGTAAACAGAGTAAAGGCCGAGGCAGCTTCGGTGAAAAGCTCTGTTCCACAAGGCACAATACTCGCTCCCATCCTGTTCCTCATCCTCATATCTGACATAGACAGGGATGTAAGCCACAGCACCGTGTCTTCCTTTGCAGATGACACTCGAATTTACATGACAGTGTCCTCCATTGAAGACACCGCAACACTCCAGACGGACATCAACCAAATCTTTAAATGGGCTACAGAAAACAATATGAAGTTCAATGATGAGAAATTTCAATTACTCTGATATGGAAAACGTGAGGAAATTAAAACTACATCTGAGTATAAGACAAATTCCAACCACACAAATAAATAACAAAAAGGCACAATACCGTGACTGGAACGATACACAAATAACCCGCACATAAAAGACAGAAGCTTACGACGACGTTTCGGTCCGACTTGGACCATTGACAAAGTCACACTGACTTTGTCAATGGTCCAAGTCGGACTGAAACGTCGTCGTAAGCTTCTGTCTTTTATGTGCGGGTTATTTGTGTATCCAACCACACAATAGAGCGAAAAACTAACATAGAAGACTTGGGAGTGATCATGTCAGAGGATCTCACCTTCAAAGACCATAACATTGTTTCAATTGCATCTGCTAGAAAAATGACAGGATGGATAATGAGAACCTTCAAAATTAGGGATGCCAAGCCCATGATGACACTCTTCTGGTCACTTGTTCTATCTAGGCTGGAATATTGCTGCACACTAACAGCACCTTTCAAGGCAGGAGAAATTACTGACCTAGAAAGTGTACAGAGAACCTTCATGGCACACACAACCGATAAAACACCTCAATTACTGGGAACACTTGAAGTTCCTCAACCTGTACTCCCTAGAATGCAGGCGGAAGAGATACATGATATATACACTTCGAAAATCCTAGAGGGATTAGTACCAAACTTGCATATGAAAATCACTCCCTATGAAAGCAAGAGACTCTACAGATGATGCAACATCTACCAATGAAAAGCAGGGGTGCCACTAGCACAATAAGAGAACACAATAAGTGTCAGGGGCCCAAGACTGTTCAACTGCTTCCCAGCCAGTAGACCCCTGGCTGTCTTCAAGAAGGCACTGGACAGGCACCTAAAGTCAGTACCTGACCATCCAGGCTGTGGTTCATACGTCGGGTTGTGTGGCCAGCAGTAACAGCCTGGTTGATCAGGCCCTGATCCACCTTGAGGCCTGGTCACAGACTGGGCCATGGGGGCATTGACCCCCGAAACCCTCTCCAGGTAACAAGCAAACACACACACACACACACACACACACACACACACACACACACACACACGAGAAGGAAGGAAGAAGCCATACTTCCAAAAAGGGGACTACACAAGTATGAGAATTCCTACATGAGGTGCAGTGGGTAAGCGAGCTAGAGGGAAAAGTAGTAAACGAAATGATGGAACACGTGACCACAAAGTGCAGGAAGGCAGTTGAGAAGTTCTTATCAAAAGGCAACAGAAACATCGAGTAGATCAGAGTGAGCCCATAGTTTACCAAAAGGTGTGGAGAGGCCAAAGCCAAGTGTGCAAGAGTATGGAAAAATTATAGAAGGCAAAGGACGCAGGAAAACAGAGTTGAGTAGAAGAGCCAAAAATTAATATGCATGGATAAGGAGAGAAGTCCAGTGTGAATGCGAGAATGACATATTAAAAGCCAAATCTGATCCAAAGTTGTTATACAGCCACATCAGGAGGAAAATAACAGTCAAGCATCAGATAATCAGGTTGAGGGAGGGGAACTCAAGAGAGTGACCAGGAAGTATGTGAAGAACTAAGCTCAAGATTCAGGGAGGTATTCACAGTGGAGACTGAGAGGATTCCAGAAAACCGAGGTGGTAGAATGCACCAGCAAGTGCTGGACACACTGCACACAACCGAAGATGAGGTGAAGAAACTGCTAGGGAGGAGGACTAGATACCTCGAAGGTGGTGGGCCCAGACAATATCTCTCCTTGGGTCCTAACAAAAATCTTAATCTACCAAAACAGGGCAACTGCCTGAGGTGTGGAAGACAACAAATGTAGTCCCAGTTTTTCAGAAAGGAGACAGATAGGCTGCACTAAACTACAGACCTGTGTCACTGACATGTATGTAAAGTTATGGAGAAGAGTATCAAGACAAGAGTGGTGGAGCACTTGGAATGAAATGGACTAATACTTGACAACCAGAATGGCTTCAGGGAAGAGAAGTCCTGCATCACGAACCTATTGGAGTTCTTTGACGAGGTAACAGAAGTAAGACAGGAGAGGGATGGGTAGACTGCATCTTCTTGGACTGTAAGAAGGCTTTCAACGCAGTTCCACACAAGAGACTGATTGAAAAACTAGAGGAGCAGGCAGGATAGGAGGGAAAGTACTGCAGTGGATCAGGGAATACCTGACAGGAAGGAAACCATGTGCGTCAGTCCAAGGTTAAGTGTCAGAGTGGGTGCATGTGATGAGTGGGGTTCCACAAGGCTCAGTCCTAGGTCTGGTGCTGTTTGTTGTATATGTGAATGATAGGACAGAAGGGATAGAGTCAGAGATGTGTCTGTTTGCAGATGATGTGAAACTATGAGGAGAATACAAACAGAAGAGGATAAGGTAAGCCTACAAAGGCATCTGGACAAGATGCAAACCTGGTCTGATAAATGGCTCCTGGAGTTTAACCCCAGCAAGGTAGTAGGTTGGTAGACAGCAACCACCCAGGGAAGTACTACCATCCTGCCAGATGACTGTGAAACAGAAACCTGTAACTGTTTTACATGATGGTAGGATTGCTGGTGTCTTTTTCTGTCTCATAAACACGCTAGATAACAGGGATATCTTGCTACTCCAACTTAAACTTTGGTCACACTTCACAGACATGCACATGCATGTGTATATATGCATACATCTAGGTTTTTCTCCTTTTTCTACATAGCTCTTGTTCTTCTTTATTTCTTCTATTGTCCATGGGAAAGTGGAAAAGAATCTTTCCTCCGTAAGCCATGCGTGTCGTATGAGGCGACTAAAATGCCGGGAGCAATGGGCTAGTAACCCCTTCTCCTGTAGACATTTACTAAAAAAGAGAAGAAAAACTTTATAAAACTGGGATGCTTGAATGTGTGTGGATGTAGTGCAGATGACAAGAAACAGATGATTGCTGATGTTATGAATGAAAAGAAGTTGGATGTCCTGGCCCTAAGCGAAACAAAGCTGAAGGGGGTAGGAGAGTTTCGGTGGGGGGAAATAAATAGGATTAAATCTGGAGTATCTGAGAGAGTTAGAGCAAAGGAAGGGGTAGCAGTAATGTTGAATGATCAGTTATGGAAGGAGAAAAGAGAATATGAATGTGTAAATTCAAGAATTATGTGGATTAAAGTAAAGGTTGGATGCGAGAAATGGGTCATAATAAGTGTGTATGCACCTGGAGAAGAGAGGAATGCAGAGGAGAGAGAGAGATTTTGGGAGATGTTAAGTGAATGTATAGGAGCCTTTGAACCAAGTGAGAGAGTAATTGTGGTAGGGGACCTGAATGCTAAAGTAGGAGAAACTTTTAGAGAGGGTGTGGTAGGTAAGTTTGGGGTGCCAGGTGTAAATGATAATGGGAGCCCTTTGATTGAACTTTGTATAGAAAGGGGTTTAGTTATAGGTAATACATATTTTAAGAAAAAGAGGATAAATAAGTATACAAGATATGATGTAGGGCGAAATGACAGTAGTTTGTTGGATTATGTATTGGTAGATAAAAGACTGTTGAGTAGACTTCAGGATGTACATGTTTATAGAGGGGCCACAGATATATCAGATCACTTTCTAGTTGTAGCTACACTGAGAGTAAAAGGTAGATGGGATACAAGGAGAATAGAAGCATCAGGGAAGAGAGAGGTGAAGGTTTATAAACTAAAAGAGGAGGCAGTTAGGGAAAGATATAAACAGCTATTGGAGGATAGTTGGGCTAATGAGAGCATAGGCAATGGGGTCGAAGAGGTATGGGGTAGGTTTAAAAATGTAGTGTTAGAGTGTTCAGCAGAAGTTTGTGGTTACAGGAAAGTGGGTGCGGGAGGGAAGAGGAGCGATTGGTGGAATGATGATGTAAAGAGAGTAGTAAGGGAGAAAAAGTTAGCATATGAGAAGTTTTTACAAAGTAGAAGTGATGCAAGGAGGGAAGAGTATATGGAGAAAAAGAGAGAGGTTAAGAGAGTGGTGAAGCAATGTAAAAAGAGAGCAAATGAGAGAGTGGGTGAGATGTTATCAACAAATTTTGTTGAAAATAAGAAAAAGTTTTGGAGTGAGATTAACAAGTTAAGGAAGCCTAGAGAACAAATGGATTTGTCAGTTAAAAATAGGAGAGGAGAGTTATTTAATGGAGAGTTAGAGGTATTGGGAAGATGGAGGGAATATTTTGAGGAATTGTTAAATGTTGATGAAGATAGGGAAGCTGTGATTTCGTGTATAGGGCAAGGAGGAATAACATCTTGTAGGAGTGAGGAAGAGCCAGTTGTGAGTGTGGGGGAAGTTCGTGAGGCAGTAAGTAAAATGAAAGGGGGTAAGGCAGCCGGGATTGATGGGATAAAGATAGAAATGTTAAAAGCAGGTGGGGATATAGTTTTGGAGTGGTTGGTGCAATTATTTAATAAATGTATGGAAGAGGGTAAGGTACCTAGGGATTGGCAGAGAGCATGCATAGTTCCTTTGTATAAAGGCAAAGGGGACAAAAGAGAGTGCAAAAATTATAGGGGGATAAGTCTGTTGAGTATACCTGGTAAAGTGTGTGGTAGAGTTATTATTGAAAGAATTAAAAGTAAGACTGAGAATAGGATAGCAGATGAACAAGGAGGCTTTAGGAAAGGTAGGGGGTGTGTGGACCAGGTGTTTACAGTGAAACATATAAGTGAACAGTATTTAGATAAGGCTAAAGAGGTCTTTGTGGCATTTATGGACTTGGAAAAGGCGTATGACAGGGTGGATAGGGGGGCAATGTGGCAGATGTTGCAGGTGTATGGTGTAGGAGGTAGGTTACTGAAAGCAGTGAAGAGTTTTTACGAGGATAGTGAGGCTCAAGTTAGAGTGCATAGGAAAGAGGGAAATTATTTCCCAGTAAAAGTAGGCCTTAGACAAGGATGTGTGATGTCACCGTGGTTGTTTAATATATTTATAGATGGGGTTGTAAGAGAAGTAAATGCGAGGGTCTTGACAAGAGGTGTGGAGTTAAAAGATAAAGAATCACACATAAAGTGGGAGTTGTCACAGTTGCTCTTGGGAGATTCTGAAGAGAAGTTGCAGAGATTGGTGGATAAATTTGGTAGGGTGTGCAAAAGAAGAAAATTAAAAGTGAATACAGGAAAGAGTAAGGTTATGAGGATAACAAAAATGTTAGGTGATGAAAGATTGGATATCAGATTGGAGGGAGAGAGTATGGAGGAGGTGAATGTATTCAGGTATTTGGGAGTGGACGTGTCAGCGGATGGGTCTATGAAGGATGAGGCGAATCATAGAATTGATGAGGGGAAAAGGGTGAGTGGTGCACTTAGGAGTCTGTGGAGACAAAGAACTTTGTCCTTGGAGGCAAAGAGGGGAATGTATGGGTGTGAAGCATGGGTGATGAATGTTGCAGCGAGGAGAAGGCTGGAGGCAGTGGAGATGTCATGTCTGAGGGCAATGTGTGGTGTGAATATAATGCAGAGAATTCGTAGTTTGGAAGTTAGGAGGAGGTGTGGGATTACCAAAACTGTTGTCCAGAGGGCTGAGGAAGGGTTGTTGAGGTGGTTCAGACATGTAGAGAGAATGGAGCGAAACAGAATGACTTCAAGAGTGTATCAGTCTGTAGTGGAAGGATGGCAGGGTAGGGGTTGGCCTAGGAAAGGTTGGAGGGAGGGGGTAAAGGAGGTTTTGTGTGCGAGGGGCTTGGACTTCCAGCAGGCGTGCGTGAGCGTGTTTGATAGGAGTGAATGGAGACGAATGGTTTTTAATACTTGACGTGCTGTTGGAGTGTGAGCAAAGTAACATTTATGAAGGGGTTCAGGGAAACCGGCAGGCCGGACTTGAGTCCTGGAGATGGGAAGTACAGTGCCTGCACTCTGAAGGAGGGGTGCTAATGTTGCAGTTTAAAAACTGTAGTGTAAAGCACCCTTCTGGCAAGACAGTGATGGAGTGAATGATGGTGAAAGTTTTTCTTTTTCGGGCCACCCTGCCTTGGTGGGAATCGGCCAGTGTGATAATAAAATAAAATAAAAAAAGGGAAAAATTACAAAGACTGGGGAAGGACAAAGGAGACTTCAGTCAGAGTACAGCCTACGAGGTCAAAGGCAGCAGTGGGCACCTGGCAGACCTGAGAATAGCATTTCGACATCTAAGGAGTCATTCATGCCACTGTACACCGTGTACATCAGGCCCATAAAAATAATATAATAATATCTTTATTTACAAGTACATGTACATGGTACACAGGCATAGCTGACATCAGTGACATACTACTATATAAAAAGCCACTTGTTATGCAGAGCATTTTGGGTAAATTAGGTCAGTTTTGTCCCAGGATGCGACCCACACCAGTCGACTAAGCTCCAGGTACCCATTTTATACTGATGGGTAAACATGGACAGCAGGTGTCTTAAGGAAAAACGTCCTAATATTTTCCAGATGTTCCGGGGATTCAATCTCCGGACTTCAGTGTGTGAGCAGTGTGTGCTAGCGATCGAGCTATGGGACACCCTATTGGAGTATGCAGCACCAGTATGGAACCCACATCTGGTCCAACACATCAAGAAACTTGAGAAAGTGCAAAGGTTTGCAACAAGACTAGTCCCGGAACTGAGGGGGTTTGTTTTACAAGGAGTTTACCTGGAGAGGGTTTTGGGGGTCAACGCCCCCGTGGCTCGGTCTGAGACCAGGCCTCGTGGTGGATCAGGGTCTGACCAACCAGACTGTTACTGCTGGTTGCATGCAAACTGACATACAAACCACAGCCCAGTTGGTCAGGTACTGACTTTAGGTGCCTGTCCAGTGCCTTCTTGAAGACAGCCAGGGGTCTATTGGTAATCCACCTTATGTATGCTGGGAGGCAGTTGAACAGTCTTGGGGCCCTGGACACTTATTGTGTTCAAATTCAAATTCAAAGTTTATTCTCTATAAGGATTACAATACTGAGTTTACAGAATTTGGTTATTGTGTGGTTTACATGTAGTAAAATACTAATTACAGAGGGTGCCACTAGAACACCTAGCATGGCTAGGCATTTCGGGCAGACTTAGATTAATTCTTAAATTTAAAATATTACAAATTATGAGGTAAGTTGGTATTATGGCTAAGTGACTAAATACTAGTTTGTGAGTTTAGCAATGTGAATGCTTTTGTTTTGGCACAATACAAAGTTTCAGTATTGGAGTATCACAGGCCAACTTATGACTAGTTAGGATTCATTATTTTAAGATTGAGATTGATATTTCTGTTTATGGTCAAATGGGTGAGTGAGTGTAAGTGTGAGCCACCAGGTGGTATTCGTGTAATTAGTTGACGGGGTGTATCAGGGAGATGTTTTCTAATGGTAGTTTTGAAGGTGATGAATGTGTCTGAAGTTCTAGAGTTTTCAGGTAGGGTGTTCCAGATTTTAGGGCCTTTGACATACATTGAATTTTTGTAAAGGTTTAGTCGGACACGGGGAATGTCATAGAGATGTTTGTATCTGGTGATATGCCTGTGGGTTCTGTCACAACTATCAAGAAAGCATTTTAGGTCAAGGTTAATATTGGAATTTAAGGTCCTGTAGATGTAGATTGCACAGTAGTAAGTGTGGATGTACTGAACAGGGAGTAAGTTTAGATCTATGAAGAGTGGGGGGGGAGAGTGTTGCCAGGGATGGGATTTAGTGATTATTCTTACTGCGGCTTTTTGTTGGGTTATTATTGGCTTTAGATGTGTTGCTGCAGTTGATCCCCAAGTGCAAATAGCATAGGTGAGGTATGGATAAATAAGTGAGTGGTATAGTGTGAGAAGGGCATTTTGCGGCACATAGTATCGTATCTTAGAGAGGATCCCAACCGTTTTGGATGCTTTTTTGGTTATGTGTTGGATATGGGTGCTGAAATTCAGGTTGTTGTCGAGGTATAGGCCTAGGTGTTGTCTCTCAATGTACTCGTGGTGCCCATGCTTTTTTCATTGGGGAAATGTTCCATCTTCTGTCAAGTCTTTTGCTTTCAGAGGGGGTGATTTTAGTGTGCAAGTTGTTAAGGGAAGTCAACCTGACAACACTAGAGGATAGGGGGGACATAACATGAAATACCGAGAGGAATTGACAGGCTAGATATTGACAGACTGTTTCAGAGATGTGACAGCAGCAAGGGGTCACAACTGTAAGTTGAAAGCTCAGATGAGTCACAAGGATGTTTGGGAGTATTTGTTCAGCCATAGAGTTGTCAGGAAGTGGAACAATCTGGAGAGTGATGTAGTAGAGGCAGGATCCATACATAGCTTTAAGAAGTATGATAAAGCTCATGGAGCAGGGAAAGAGTGGATCTAGGAGTGACCAGTGAAGAGGCACGGCCAGGAACTATGACTCAACCCCTGCAACCACAATTAGGTGAGTACACACACATACATACATGTTGGGTGGGGATATTGCAGGACAGTAGTAAGAGTGATTTTATTTATACAGTGGTCCCTCGTTTATCGTCGTTAATCCGTTCCTGGAAGTGCGACGATTATCGAAATAGACAATTTTCGAACCAATTTTCCCCATAAGAAATAATGTAAATACAATTAATCCATTCCTGACACCCAGAAGTATTAAAACAAAAAAAATTTTTACATGAAATATAGATGTAGTACATAAACAATACAATGGGACATGATGAATGAAACATTAACAGCATAACACTTACCTTTATTGGTGATTCTTCTTAGTGTATGGAAGACTGGAGGAGGAGAGAGATTGGATTAGTTAGTGTTTGGAAGGGTAATCCCCTTCCATCAACACCTCAGGTACCAAGTCCTTTTCTGGGGTTACATACTTCTCTTCTCTGTTTCTTAATGCCACTAGGACCAGCTTGAGAGTCACTGGAGTCATGTCTCGCAAAAAAAGTGTCCAGAGAGCTCTGTTTCTGGCGTCTTTAAAACTTCCCTAAAATGGGCCAAGACTCTGTCACTGTACAAGTTGCCGATATGGCTTGCAACATCCTTCTCAGGGTGATGTTTCTCCATAAATCTTTCCATCCTACCCCACATTTAAAAAATCTCCTTAATTTCTGAAGAAGGCACCTTCTTCCATCGCTCTTCCTCCTCCTCTGCAGCAAGATTCTGAGCTGCGATCTGTTGCTGTTCCTGCTGAAGCTCTTGCAGCTCCTCAGTGGTTAGCTCTTTGTTGTGGTCCTCCACCAACTCTTCCACATCCTCCAAACTCACATCCAACCCCATGGAACTCCCCAATGCCACAATACCTGGAGTTTACCTGGAGAGAGTTCCGGGGGTCAACGCCTCCGCGGCCCGGTCTGTGACCAGGCCTCCTGGTGAATCAGAGCCTGATCAACCAGGCTGTTGCTGCTGGCTGCATGCAAACCAACGTACGAGCCACAGCCCGGCTGATCCAGAACTGACTTTAGGTGCTTGTCCAGTGCCAGCTTGAAGACTGCCAGGGGTCTGTTGGTAATCCCCCTTATGTGTGCTGGGAGGCAGTTGAACAGTCTCGGGCCCCTGACACTTATTGTATGGTCTCTTAACGTGCTAGTGACACCCCTGCTTTTCATTGGGGGGATGGTGCATCGTCTGCCAAGTCTTTTGCTTTCATAGTGAGTGATTTTCGTGTGCAAGTTCGGTACTAGTCCCTCTAGGATTTTCCAGGTGTATATAATCATGTATCTCTCCCTCCTGCGTTCCAGGGAATACAGGTTTAGGAACCTCAAGCGCTCCCAATAATTGAGGTGTTTTATCTCCGTTATGCGCGCCGTGAAAGTTCTCTGTACATTTTCTAGGTCGGCAATTTCACCTGCCTTGAAAGGTGCTGTTAGTGTGCAGCAATATTCCAGCCTAGATAGAACAAGTGACCTGAAGAGTGTCATCATGGGCTTGGCCTCCCTAGTTTTGAAGGTTCTCATTATCCATCCTGTCATTTTTCTAGCAGATGCGATTGATACAATGTTATGGTCCTTGAAGGTGAGATCCTCCGACATGATCACTCCCAGGTCTTTGACGTTGGTGTTTCGCTCTATTTTGTGGCCAGAATTTGTTTTGTACTCTGATGAAGATTTAATTTCCTCGTGTTTACCATATCTGAGTAATTGAAATCTCTCATCGTTGAACTTCATATTGTTTTCTGCAGCCCACTGAAAGATTTGGTTGATGTCCGCCTGGAGCTTTGCAGTGTCTGCAATGGAAGACACTGTCATGCAGATTCGGGTGTCATCTGCAAAGGAAGACACGGTGCTGTGGCTGACATCCTTGTCTATGTCGGATATGAGGATGAGGAACAAGATGGGAGCGAGTACTGTGCCTTGTGGAACAGAGCTTTTCACCGTAGCTGCCTCGGACTTTACTCTGTTGACGACTACTCTCTGTGTTCTGTTAGTGAGGAAATTATAGATCCATCGACCGACTTTTCCTGTTATTCCTTTAGCACGCATTTTGTGTGCTATTACGCCATGGTCACACTTGTCGAAGGCTTTTGCAAAGTCTGTATATATTACATCTGCATTCTTTTTGTCTTCTAGTGCATTTAGGACCTTGTCGTAGTGATCCAATAGTTGAGACAGACAGGAGCGACCTGTTCTAAACCCATGTTGCCCTGGGTTGTGTTACTGATGGGTTTCTAGATGGGTGGTGATCTTGCTTCTTAGGACCCTTTCAAAGATTTTTATGATATGGGATGTTAGTGCTATTGGTCTGTAGTTCTTTGCTGTTGCTTTACTGCCCCCTTTGTGGAGTGGGGCTATGTCTGTTGTTTTTAGTAACTGTGGGACGACCCCCGTGTCCATGCGCCCTCTCCATAGGATGGAAAAGACTCGTGATAGGGGCTTCTTGCAGTTCTTGATGAACACAGAGTTCCATGAGTCTGGCCCTGGGGCAGAGTGCATGGGCATGTCATTTATCGCCTGTTCGAAGTCATTTGGCATCAGGATAACATCGGATAGGCTTGTGTTAATCAAATTTTGTGGCTCTCTCATAAAAAATTCATTTTGATCTTCTACTCTCAGTCTGGTTAGCGGCTCGCTAAAAACTGAGTCATATTGGGACTTGAGTAGCTCATTCATTTCCTTGCTGTCATCTGTGTAGGACCCATCTTGTTTAAGTAGGGGCCCAATACTGGACGTTGTTCTCGATTTTGATTTGGCATAGGAGAAGAAATACTTTGGGTTTCTTTCGATTTCATTTATGGCTTCTGGTTCTTCCCGCGATTCCTGACTCCTAAAGGATTCTTTTAGCTTAAGTTCGATGCTTGCTATTTCTCTGACCAGTGTCTCTCTACGCATTTCAGATATATTGACCTCTTTTAGCCGCTCTGTTATTCTTTTCCGTCGCCTGTAAAGGGAGCGCCTGTCTCTTTCTGTTTTACATCTACTCCTCCTTTTTCTTAGAGGAATAAGCCTTGTGCATACATTGAGTGCCACCGAGTTAATCTGTTCTAGGCATAAGTTGGGGTCTGTGTTGCTTAGTATATCTTCCCAGCTTATATCAGTTAGGACTTGGTTTACTTGGTCCCACTTTATGTTTTTGTTATTGAAGTTGAATTTGGTGAATGCTCCCTCGTGACTAATCTCATTATGTCGGTCTGGGGCTCCGCGCATACATGACTGAACCTCAATTATGTTGTGATCTGAGTATATTGTTTTTGATATGGTGACATTTCTTATCAGATCATCATTGTTAGTGAAGATGAGGTCTAGTGTATTCTCCAGTCTAGTAGGCTCTATTATTTGCTGGTTTAAATTGAATTTTGTGCAGAGATTTAAAAGCTCGCGTGAGTGTGAGTTTTCATCAGAGCTGCCTCCTGGTGTTATTACTGCAACAGTATTATTTGCTATATTCCTCCATTTTAGGTGCCTTAAGTTGAAATCCCCCAGGAGCAAGATGTTGGGTGCAGGAGCTGGAAGGTTTTCCAGACAGTGGTCAATTTTTAACAGCTGTTCCTGGAATTGCTGGAATGTTGCATCCGGAGGCTTGTAGACTACCACAATGACTAGGTTTTGGTTCTCGACCTTTACTGCTAAAACTTCCACTACATAATTTGAGGCATTTAGCAGTTCTGTGCAAACAAGTGAGTCAGCAATGTACAGGCCAACCTCCCCTTTTGCCTGTTCACTCTGTCACATCTGTATAGGTTGTAACCTGGGATCCATATTTCGTTGTCCAAGTGATCCTTTATGTGGGTCTCAGTGAAAGCCGCGAACATTGCCTTTGCCTCTGCAAGCAGTCCACGGATGAAAGGTATTTTGTTGTTTGTTGCTGGCTTTAGACCCTGTATATTTGCAAAGAAGAATGTTATCGGACTGGTGGTATTGTTGGTACTGGGGGGGGATTTTTTTTCTGGCATTAGTATCTGTATCTGTTGGTTTGGAGTGGAGGCCATCGACTGTGGTTCCACTCCAGGAATGACTGGATTTGGTGTACGATTTCTGCCATTTCCTGCCAGTTTTTTTTCCTTCCTGGCACTAAAAAACCTCTCCCTCTTGAGTGGCTGTGGCTACCCAGGTTTTCCCATGGCCTGGATGATTTGTATCTTTTTGTCCCCTTTAGATGGTATGCCTGGCAATTTAAGTTATAGCACAGTCTTTCCTGTACTGAAGAGGTACACAGTTCAGGGTGAAAAAGCTTACAGGAAGGGAGTTTGCATTTTCCTGTTGTCATATGGGCATGGCATTTTCTAGGGTGGTCATAGTTGCACGTCCCATCTGTTTTTCCAGATTTCCCATGCCAGCAGATACCGAGTGCATAGTATGTGCACAGGCTTGGTTTCCGTTTGCCTTGGGTTTCTGTGACTGTATTCCCTGTTGGTGCATGTTTCCCTGTCTTACTTCTATCCTCCCTAGCACCAACAATGGAGCCCCCACCAGTTGTTTTTGGTAATATATCCTCACTATTGCTAGTGGAGTCCTCTTGTTTGCTATTTCCTGCGTTATTTCTAGTTTGCAATATTGGTTTTATCTTATCTTTGACTACACCTGTTTCCCTACTATGGCTCCTGTCCCCTATGAGGTCATTTATATGTATTCCTTCCTGCGTATAATTCCCGACTACCTGGACAAAATCTCCAGCTTCACCATTACTGTCTCCCAGGACAGCATCTCCAGCTTCCCCATTACTGTCTCCCAGGACAGCACTATCAGCCCCCCATTTACTGACTACCAGGACATCATCTCCAGCCTTACAGTTTCTGACTACATGGCCAGTATCAAGGGCAGTACCATTCAGCCCAGACTTTTTATGTTCCCATCTGTTGTAGAAAGGTTCCAGGTTTTCCATGAAAGCAGCTTTGATGTTGACCTCTTTTAATACCCTTGTGATTTTAGTCCACAGATTTATCTCATTTGGGCATACCGAAAAACACTTCCCTGTTTTAATACTGCTTGTAGCTAGTTCTTGGATATCTGCACAAGGGGCGTGACACCAATTTCCACAAAAATGACAATTTATGCATGTGGAAGCCCGTTTGTTTGACTGACCACAGACTACACACAGCTTCATAATGATTTGAATTGTTGATTTACTGCAGTTATACTAGCAACCTCTTGAATATTCTATTAATAACCTGCTAGGTAGTGCACAACGAAACCGTTTGAAACCAGTCCAGGGTTCGGACCAGTCAAGGGTTCGGACCAGTCAAGGGTTCGGACCAGTCAAGGGTTCGGACCAGTCTATCTGATCTGATCAGTGGGTCACTTATTTAAACCATACTGGTCGGTGATTTGAGCTAACACATGAAGGATCTACTGGAAATTATCTACCCGAGTAATATGTGATTTGATTGATACAAAAGTATAACTTGCGTGTTGAAGAGCCGGTGACTGCTGGCTGCTCCTACAGTGACGAACGGTCGACCTCAACCCTTGTTTATCAATCGCTGTATCTAGCTTTTCTATTTTTTTTTTTCCGTCTCCACCACAATAAATGCTATATTATCACTATAGTTGACTGGTGCAAATTTTGGAGGAAGGACGCTTTTTCTGTAGTAATAATTGCTTCTCGTTGTGTATATTGCGACCGCTGGTAACTACAGGTTATATGAAATTCACAGTATACGTCTGGTATTTCAAGAAAAAAGAAACTAATGACAGTCACTCCATTCCACTAAGTACCATTATAATACTGGTTAGTTGCTACTACAGCACTGTATTCTGCTATTCACTGGTATCACTAGATTATATGTGAGTACACTAGCAAGCCAGGAAGATTATTAAAAACAGCTGACCTGTGGTAAGTTTCTGGCAACTTCTGGCACGTGCCTCTATAGGCTTATTACTTCATTTACAAATTCACCTGTTTTCAAATGACACTTTAGCCTTTATCATCAATATACTAGGGAGCCACTGTAGCATACACTATACACTATGTATACTCAATGTTTTCAGGGAGACTTTCTTTCCTCTGACACAAAGTTCAATTATTATTATTTTTTCACACGGGACACCGGCCTATGATTCCCCTCTGGCAGTAAACTCTGCTAGGTAGTGCACACTAATTCTCCTTTTTTGACTCAGTATATAATGTTTTCCGCCCAAGATTGGTTCCAGGCGCTAGAGGGATGTACCGTATAGGATTGATGACACAAATTAAAGTTCTAGCACGTAAGAGCCACCGTGAAAATACCAGAAAACCCGGAGCACAACGAGGCACGCTGACACTGTCACGCTGCAAATTCTTTAGTAGATTTCACAACTGACATAGGCTCATCAGGGTCAGCCACAAACCCTTCAAAATCCCTCTTGTGGACACAATCTGGCCACAATTTTCTCCAAGCAACAACAGCTTCCTTGATTTCCTTTTTCTTTGCCATGATGGAAGATATGGTTGTATTGGGTTTGTTATACAGTGGACCCCCGGTTAACGATTTTAATCCGTGCAAGAGGGCTCATCGTTATGCGAAATAATCGTTATGCGAATGAATTTTCCCCATAAGAAATAATGGAAATAAAATTAATCCGTGCAAGACGCCCAAAAGTATGAAAAAAATTTTTTTTTACCACATGAAATGTTAATTTTAATACACACAAACTGAAAAAGGCATGCACAATTACATGACACTTACTTTTATTGAAGATCTGGTGATGATTGATGGGATGGGAGGAGGGGAGAGCATTATCTTCTTACTGTTTAGAAGGGGAATCCCCTTCCATTAGGACTTGAGGTAGCAAGTCCTTTTCTGGGGTTACTTCCCTTCTTCTTTTAATGCCACTAGGACCAGCTTGAGAGTCACTGGACCTCTGTCGCACAACAAATCTGTCCATAGAGCTCTGTACCTCCCGTTCCTTCAAGACTTTCCTAAAATGGGCCATAACATTGTCATTGAAATAGTCACAAGCACGGCTTGCAACAGCTGTGTCAGGGTGATTTTCATCTATAAAGGTTTGCAGTTCAACCCACTCTGCACACATTTCCTTAATCTTTGAAGTAGGCACAATGGATTCCACAACTGGCATAGGCTTCTCAGGGTTAGCCCCAAACCCTTCAAAATCTTTCTTAATTTCCATACTAATTCTCACCCTTTTTACCACAGGGTTGGCACTAGAAGCTTTCTTGGGGCCCATGGTCACTTATTTTCCAGAAACAGCACCGAAAATACTGTAATAATACGAAATATTCCGAGTGTATGCTTGGATGTTACCGCGGAGGCTGGCTGGTAAACAATGGGACGGAGCGGCACATGTGAGGCTGGCTGAGGGCACATTGGACGCGTCTCGGACGAAAATCGGTATGCGGGTTTTTAATCGGTATGCGCGGCAAAAATTTTGCGATAAAAGTAATCGTTATGCGGAAAAATCGCTATGCGATGCCATCGTTATGCGGGGGTCCACTGTACATCCTGGCCAGTTCAGCCACACGTACACCACTTTCATATTGTTCAATGATGTTTTTCTTAAATTCAGTCATATTTCTCACATTCTTTACCAAAGGATTGGCACTAAGAGCTTTCTTTGGAGCTATGGTAGCTTATTTAGCACTTGCAAGCACTAAAATGAATGGAATATTATGAAATATTGCGTATGAACAAGTGAGGGGACCATCGCTCACTGGTAAACAATGGCACACTGGCTGGGAAGGGAGGCTGAGGTGGTTCAGAGCCGTGAGTACGCGTCCAGGACGAACGATGATTAGCGAGTCAACCGACCATTTGCGAGCCAATGTTTGGACGAAAATAATGCGACAATTTCCGAAAAAGGACGACTATCGAGCCCGACGATTATCGAGGGACCGCTGTATATACGTACATGTGTGTGTATATATAATATATATATATATATATATATATATATATATATATATATATATATATATATATATATATATATATATATATATATATATATATTTATGTATATATATATACATGTATGTATATATATATATATGTATATATATATATATATATATATATATATATATATATATATATATATATATATATATATATATATATATATATATATATATATATATATATGAAATAAGATCACAGTAAACAGGTGATTTCAGAATATGCAAAACAACCACTCTGAAAAAATAGAGAAATTCCAAGTGCTTTCGTGACTACTCACATTATCAAGTTCCTTGATAATGTGAGTAGTCACGAAAGCGCTTAGAATTTCTCTATTTTTTCACAGTGGTTGTTTTGCATATACAGTGGACCCCCGCATAGCGAACTTAATCCGTGCAAGAGGGCTGGTCGTTATGCGAAATGTTCGCTATGCGAATTAATTTTCCCCATAAGAAATAATGGAAATAAAATTAATCTGTGCAAGACACCCAAAAGTATGAAAAAAAATTTTTTTTACCACAAAAAAATGTTAATTTTAGTACACACAAACTGAAAAAGGCATGCACAATTACATGACACTTACTTTTATTGAAGATCTGGTGATGATTGATGGGATGGGAGGAGGGGAGAGAGAGTGTTAGTGTTTAGAAGGGGAATCCCCTTCCATTAGGACTTGAGGTAGCAAGTCCTTTTCCGGGGTTACTTCCCTTCTTCTTTTAATGCCACTAGGACCAGCTTCAGAGTCACTGGACCTCTGTCGCACAACAAATCTGTCCATAGAGCTCTGTACCTCCCGTTCCTTTACGATTTGTCTAAAATGGGCCATAACATTGTCATTGAAATAGTCACCAGCACGGCTTGCAACAGCTGTGTCAGGGTGATTTTCATCCATAAAGGTTTGCAGTTCAACCCACTGTGCACACATTTCCTTAATTTTTGAAGTAGGCACAATGGATTCCACAACTGGCATAGGCTTCTCAGGGTTAGCCCCAAACCCTTCAAAATCTTTCTTAATTTCCATACTAATTCTCACCCTTTTTACCACAGGGTTGGCACTAGAAGCTTTCTTGGGGCCCATGGTCACTTATTTTCCAGAAACAGCACCGAAAACACTGTAATAATACGAAATATTCCGAGTGTATGCTTGAATGTTACCGCGGAGGCTGGCTGGTAAACAATGGGACGGGCGGCACATGTGAGGCTGGCTGAGGCTGCACATTGGACGCGTCTCGGACGAAGGTCGCTGAGCGGGTTTTTGTCCACTATGCGGGGCAAAATTTTAGCGAACAAAGCGTTCGCTATGCGGATTGTTCGCTATGCAAGGCGTTCGCTATGCGGGGGTCCACTGTATATATATATATATATATATATATATATATATATATATATATATATATATATATATATATATATATATATATATATATATATATATATATATATATATATACAGTGGACCCCCGCATAGCGACTTTAATCCGTGCAAGAGGGCTCATTGTTATGCGAAATGATCGGTATGCGAATGAATTTTCCCCATAAGAAATAATGGAAATCAAATTAATCCGTGCAAGACACCCAAAAGTATGAAAAAAAAAATTTTACCACATGAAATGTTAATTTTAATACACACAAACTGAAAAAGGCATGCACAATTACATGACACTTACTTTTATTGAAGATCTGGTGATGATTGATGGGATGGGAGGAGGGGAGAGAGAGTGTTAGTGTTTAGAAGGGGAATCCCCTTCCATTAAGACTTGAGGTGTCGAGTCCTTTTCTGGGGTTACTTCCCTTCTTCTTTTAATGCCACTAGGACCAGCTTCAGAGTCACTGGACTTCTTTCGCACAACATATCTGTCCATAGTGGCCTGTACCTCTCGTTCCTTTATGACTTCCCTAAAGTGTTTCACAACATTGTCAGTGTACAGGTTGCCAACACGGCTTGCAATAGCTGTGTGAGGGTGATTTTCATTCATGAAGGTTTGCACTTCAAGCCACTTTGCACAGATTTCCTTAATCTTTGTAGTAGGCAACTTCTTCAATTTCTCTCTCCCCTCCTCTGAACCAGTTTCCTCAGGTCTGGCCTCTTGCTGTTGAAGTTGATCTATCAGCTCATCAGTGGTTAGTTCTTCATTGTCCTCCTCCACCAACTCTTCCACATCATCCCCACTAACCTCCAACCCTAAGGACTTTCCCAATGTCACAATGGATTCCTCAACTGGCATAATCCTCTCAGGGTTAGCCTCAAACCCTTCAAAATCCCTTTTGTCTACACATTCTGGCCACAGTTTCTTCCAAGCAGAGTTCAAGGTCTTCTTAGTCACTCCCTCCCAAGCCTTACCTATAAGGTTTACACAATTGAGGATATTAAAGTGCTCTCTCCAAAACTCTCTTAGAGTCAGTTGAGTTTCTGAGGTCACTACAAAGCACCTTTCAAACAGAGCTTTTGTGTACAGTTTTTTGAAGTTTGCAATAACCTGCTGGTCTATGGGCTGCAGGAGAGGAGTGGTATTAGGAAACAAAAACTTCACCTTAATGAATTTCATGTCCCCATAAAGTCGCTTTGCCACGTCTGTAGGATGACCAGGGGCATTGTCTAACACCAGGAGGCACTTAAGTTCTAATTTCTTTTCAGTTAGGTAATCTTTCACATTGGGGGCAAATGCATGGTGTAACCAGTCATAGAAAAAGTCCCTAGTGACCCATGCCTTACTGTTTGCCCTCCACAGCACACACAAATTCTCCTTGAGGACATTCTTTTGCCTGAACGGTCTGGGAGTTTCAGAGTGATACACTAATAAAGGCTTCACTTTGCAATCACCAGTAGCATTGGAACACATCAACAAAGTAAGCCTGTCTTTCATAGGCTTATGTCCTGGGAGTGCCTTTTCCTCCTGAGTAATGTAGGTCCTGCTTGGCATTTTCTTCCAAAACAGGCCTGTTTCATCACAATTAAACACTTGTTCAGGTTTCAGTCCTTCACTGTCTATGTACTCCTTGAATTCCTGCACATATTTTTCAGCTGCTTTGTGGTCCGAACTGGCAGCCTCACCATGCCTTATCACACTATGTATGCCACTACGCTTCTTAAATCTCTCAAACCAACCTTTGCTGGCCTTAAATTCACTCACATCATCACTAGTTGCAGGCATTTTTTTAATTAAATCCTCATGCAACTTCCTAGCCTTTTCGCTTATGATCGCTTGAGAGACGCTATCTCCTGCTAGCTGTTTTTCATTTATCCACACCAATAAGAGTCTCTCAACATCTTCCATCACTTGCAATCTCTGTTTCAAAAACACAGTTAAACCTTTGGCAAGAACAGCTTCCTTGATTGCCTTTCTGTTGCCCACAATAGTAGCGATGGTTGATTTGGGTTTCTTGTACTACCTGGCCAGGTCGGCAACATGCACTCCACTTTCATACTTATCAATGATCTCTTTCTTCATCTCTATAGTAATTCTCACCCTTATTGCTGTAGGGTTGGCACTAGAAGCTTTCTTGGGGCCCATGGTCACTTATTTGGCAGATAAAATCACCAAAAACACTGTAATAATACAAAATGTTCCGATTGTATGCTTAGATGTTACTGCGGAGGAAGGCTGGTAAACAATGCCACCGGCGGCACATGTGAGGCTGGCTAAGGGCGCACATTGGACGCGTCTCGGACGAAGAGCGGTGAGCGGGTTTTTGAGCGGTATGCGAGGCAAAATTTTTGCGATAATAGCGAGCGGTATGCGGATTGTATGTTATGTGATGGCGACGGTATGCGGGGGTCCACTGTATATATATATATATATATATATATATATATATATATATATATATATATATATATATATATATATATATATATATATATATATATATATATATAAAACGCTTTTGACAGTGTATTTTTGGGGGTCTGAAATGGACTAATCTAATTTACATTATCCCTTATGGGAACAAATTCATTCGGTAACGGCACTCGAACAGCCTTTTGGAACGAATTATGGCCAAAACTTGTGGTACCACTGTTTATATATATATATGTGTGTGTGTATATATATATATATATATATATATATATATATATATAATATATATATATATATATATATATATATATATATATATATATATATATATATATAAAATAGGTAGTAGGTTGGTAGACAGCAACCACCCAGGGAGGTACTACCGTCCTGCCAAGTGAGTGTAAAACGAAAGCCTGTGATTGTTTTACATGATGGTAGGATTGCTGATATCTTTTGTCTGTCTCATAAATATGCAAGATTACAGGCATGTCTTGCTACTTCTACTTACACTTAGGTCACACTATACATACATGTACACATTTATTTATACACACTCATCTGAGTTTTCTTTGATTTTATCTTAATGGTTCTTGGTCTTATTAATTTTCCTTTTATATCCATGGGGAAGTGGAATAAGAATCTTTCCTCCGTAAGCCATGCGTGTTGTAAAAGTCAACTAAAATGCCGGGAACAATGGGCTAGTAACCCCTTTTCCTGTAAAGATTACTAAAAAGAATAAGAAGAAGAAAATTGTCAAAGTGGGAAGTCTGAATGTGCGTGGATGTTGTGCAGATGATAAGAAAGAGATGAGTGTGGATGTTATGAATGACAAGAAGCTGGATGTCCTGGCTTTAAGTGAAACAAAGCTGAAGGGGGTGGGAGAGTTTCAGTGGAGAGGAATAAATGGGATTAGGTCAGGGGTTTCAAATAGAGTTAGAGCTAAAGAAGGAGTAGCAATAATGTTGAAGGATAAGCTATGGCAGGAAAAGAGGGACTATAAATGTATTAATTCAAGGATTATGTGGAGTAAAATAAAGATTGGATGTGAAAAGTGGGTTATAATAAGCGTGTATGCACCTGGAGAAGAGAGAAGTGTAGAGGAGAGAGAGAGATTTTGGGAAATGTTGAGTGAATGCGTGGGGAGTTTTGAATCAAGTGTGAGAGTAATGGTGGTTGGGGATTTCAATGCTAAAGTGGGTAAAAATGTTATGGAGGGAGTAGTAGGTAAATTTGGGGTGCCAGGGGTAAATGTAAATGGGGAGCCTTTAATTGAGCTATGTGTAGAAAGAAATTTGGTAATAAGTAATACATATTTTATGAAAAAGAGGATAAATAAATATACAAGGTATGATGTAGCACGTAATGAAAGTAGTTTATTAGATTATGTATTGGTGGATAAAAGGTTGATGGGTAGGCTCCAGGATGTACATGTTTATAGAG
Organism: Cherax quadricarinatus; assembly: GCF_038502225.1. Classification (NCBI taxonomy): domain Eukaryota; kingdom Metazoa; phylum Arthropoda; class Malacostraca; order Decapoda; family Parastacidae; genus Cherax; species Cherax quadricarinatus. The sequence goes on from NC_091316.1 coordinate 21,430,171, forward strand.
GGGCAACTGATATATCGGATCATTATTTAGTTGTAGCTACAGTTAGAGTAAGAGGTAGATGGGAAAAGAGGAAGGTGGCAACAAGTAAGAGGGAGGTGAAAGTGTATAAACTAAGGGAGGAGGAAGTTCGGGTGAGATATAAGCGACTATTGGCAGAAAGGTGGGCTAGTGCAAAGATGAGTAGTGGGGGGGTTGAAGAGGGTTGGAATAGTTTTAAAAATGCAGTATTAGAATGTGGGGCAGAAGTTTGTGGTTATAGGAGGGTGGGGGCAGGAGGAAAGAGGAGTGATTGGTGGAATGATGAAGTAAAGGGTGTGATAAAAGAGAAAAAGGTAGCTTATGAGAGGTTTTTACAAAGCAGAAGTGTTATAAGAAGAGCAGAGTATATGGAGAGTAAAAGAAAGGTAAAGAGAGTGGTGAGAGAGTGCAAAAGGAGAGCAGATGATAGAGTGGGAGAGGCACTGTCAAGAAATTTTAATGAAAATAAGAAAAAATTTTGGAGTGAGTTAAACAAGTTAAGAAAGCCTAGGGAAAATATGGATTTGTCAGTTAAAAACAGAGTAGGGGAGTTAGTAGATGGGGAGATGGAGGTATTGGGTAGATGGCGAGAATATTTTGAGGAACTTTTAAATGTTAAGGAAGAAACAGAGGCAGTAATTTCATGCACTGGTCAGGGAGGTATACCATCTTTTAGGAGTGAAGAAGAGCAGAATGTAAGTGTGGGGGAGGTACGTGAGGCATTACGTAAAATGAAAGGGGGTAAAGCATCTGGAACTGATGGGATCATGACAGAAATGTTAAAAGCAGGGGGGATATAGTGTTGGAGTGGTTGGTACTTTTGTTTAATAAATGTATGAAAGAGGGGAAGGTACCTAGGGATTGGCGGAGAGCATGTATAGTCCCTTTATATAAAGGGAAAGGGGACAAAAGAGACTGTAAAAATTATAGAGGCATAAGCTTACTGAGTATACCAGGAAAAGTGTATGGTAGGGTTATAATTGAAAGAATTAGAGGTAAGACAGAATGTAGGATTGCGGATGAGCAAGGAGGTTTCAGAGTGGGTAGGGGATGTGTAGATCAAGTGTTTACATTGAAGCATATATGTGAACAGTATTTAGATAAAGGTAGGGAAGTTTTTATTGCATTTATGGATTTAGAAAAGGCATATGATAGAGTGGATAGAGGAGCAATGTGGCAGATGTTGCAAGTATATGGAATAGGTGGTAAGTTATTAAATGCTGTAAAGAGTTTTTATGAGGATAGTGAGGCTCAGGTTAGGGTGTGTAGAAGAGAGGGAGACTACTTCCCGGTAAAAGTAGGTCTTAGACAGGGATGTGTAATGTCACCATGGTTGTTTAATATATTTATAGATGGGGTTGTAAAGGAAGTAAATGCTAGGGTGTTCGGGAGAGGGGTTGGATTAAATTTTGGGGAATCAAATTCAAAATGGGAATTGACACAGTTACTTTTTGCTGATGATACTGTGCTTATGGGAGATTCTAAAGAAAAATTGCAAAGGTTAGTAGATGAGTTTGGGAATGTGTGTAAAGGTAGAAAGTTGAAAGTGAACATAGAAAAGAGTAAGGTGATGAGGGTGTCAAATGATTTAGATAAAGAAAAATTGGATATCAAATTGGGGAGGAGGAGTATGGAAGAAGTGAATGTTTTCAGATACTTGGGAGTTGACGTGTCGGCGGATGGATTTATGAAGGATGAGGTTAATCATAGAATTGATGAGGGAAAAAAGGTGAGTGGTGCGTTGAGGTATATGTGGAGTCAAAAAACGTTATCTATGGAGGCAAAGAAGGGAATGTATGAAAGTATAGTAGTACCAACACTCTTATATGGGTGTGAAGCTTGGGTGGTAAATGCAGCAGCGAGGAGACAGTTGGAGGCAGTGGAGATGTCCTGTTTAAGGGCAATGTGTGGTGTAAATATTATGCAGAAAATTCGGAGTGTGGAAATTAGGAGAAGGTGTGGAGTTAATAAAAGTATTAGTCAGAGGGCAGAAGAGGGGTTGTTGAGGTGGTTTGGTCATTTAGAGAGAATGGATCAAAGTAGAATGACATGGAAAGCATATAAATCTATAGGGGAAGGAAGGCGGGGTAGGGGTCGTCCTCGAAAGGGTTGGAGAGAGGGGGTAAAGGAGGTTTTGGGGGCAAGGGGCTTGGACTTCCAGCAAGCGTGCGTGAGCGTGTTAGATAGGAGTGAATGGAGACGAATGGTACTTGGGACCTGACGATCTGTTGGAGTGTGAGCAGGGTAATATTTAGTGAAGGGATTCAGGGAAACCGGTTATTTTCATATAGTCGGACTTGAGTCCTGGAAATGGGAAGTACAATGCCTGCACTTTAAAGGAGGGGTTTGGGATATTGGCAGTTTGGAGGGATATGTTGTGTATCTTTATATGTGTATGCTTCTAAACTGTTGTATTCTGAGCACCTCTGCAAAAACAGTGATAATGTGCGAGTGTGGTGAAAGTGTTGAATGATGATGAAAGTATTTTCTTTTTGGGGATTTTCTTTCTTTTTTGGGTCACCCTGCCTCGGTGGGAGACAGCCGACTTGTTTGAAAATATATATATATATATATATATATATATATATATATATATATATATATATATATATATATATATATATATATATATATATATATATATATATATTTATGTATATGTATATACAAATCCGGCTAACCAATTTCCCTGAATCGCTTCATAAATGTTATCTTGATTGCACTCCAACTCATTAAAACCACATGCCTCTACTCCTGTTTAACACTATTGCATATGTGTTTTATATGTCTACTCTGGTGGGTTTGGAGCTTGGTTTTGATAATAATAAATACTAATAATGTTATGTCCAAGCCCCTTGCAAATGAAACTTCTTTTAACTCTCCCTACAACATTTCCTAGGCTGACCCCCAGCCCTTCCTTCCCTCCACTGCAGATTTATACACCTTCGAAGTCATCCTATTTTATTTCATCCTCTCTAAATGTCCAGACCATCTTAATAACTCCTCCTCAGCCCTCTGTACAATACTTTTAGTAATCCTGCACCTCCTAATCTCCAAACTATGAATTCTCTGCAGAATCACACCACACACATTGCCCTCAGATATGACATCTCCACTTCCTCCAGCCTCATCCTCACTGCAATGTTGAAAACCTAGCTCAAGGTTAGTGTTTTGTCAGGAGCTATGCAATGATGAGATAGGTAAATGAAATGGAAAATTCTTTGCAGTAAGTAGATGTGGCACCATACACAGTCTCTGAGAGGACAGGCACTAAATCATGCAGGATCCAGTGGGCATCAGCAGTTGTCTGGAGGCACAAGACATACAATAAGAAACACAACAGAAAGCTCAAAAGCCATACTAAATTAGATTCAGTGAATCTAGAGCAATAACACAGCAATTTTTGTGACCTGTGATTATAAAATCTAACCAGTTTGTGTAGTGGTTAGGGTAACATTACAGGAAACTAATTTTATGTATTGTCAACTAGCTGGCTAAATACATACCATCAGTTTTCAGAAAATTCACTGAGTAGCATGTCTTGTGTGATGAGCAGTCAAGAGGATTGAGCCTCCAACATTCCTGGAGCCGACAGACCCGAATGGGTCTAGTGCTTCATACAAGTAGAGTACTGTATTTGAATTTGTTATTGTATCCAGATAATGGGTTAGTTGTGAATTAATGAAGTAATGTTATAGGGATTTATTAAATAACAATACAAGTACAGTACTGTATTTGAATTTGTTAATGTATCCAGATAATGGGTTAGTTGTGAATTAATGAAGTAATGTTATAGGGATTTATTAAATAACAATACACAAATAACCCGCACATAGGAAAGCGGAGCTTAGTCATGACATTGAGTCCTTCTTCACTGATGTCCCTCTTGATGACTTTCTTCTCTCCCAAACTCTCTACTCCTGGGAACTCTCCTGTCCCCTGCCTTTCCTGTATTTCCAGTCTTTCTAATCTCAACAACTATCTCCATTCCTTAGATATCAAACTTAATTTTTGCCAAACACTCTTTGCACTAATCTAGTTCATACCTCCTCCCTCAATGGATGCTCATGGTGTCTACTC
>NC_091316.1:21441768-21591768 GCF_038502225.1 Cherax quadricarinatus
TATTACCTACTATAAAAGTTCCCATTTCGTTGAATTAATTATTTTATTTACACACATGCGTACACACACACATAAAGGTCTAGTGTATAAAAAAATTTAGACAAAAATAGTTATGCAAATAAATATTTAACATAAAATCACCCAAACTCTGAAAACATATAGTATATTTTTTTCTGAGTGGAGGATGTTTATGAGTTTCCCAGATTAAAAAAAAAATCTTAAATACAACACATTAAATAGATCACAATACATATTAGCATTTTATACATATAGCTTTCCTCATAATTTCTTTAGTCATTAGTTTCAAAATATTTATAATACACACTGAATAAAAGATAGAAAATTATCTTTTTATTGATACACCTGAAAAAATGAGCATTAAGCCATCTCATAAATTGATTATTTAATAATTGTTGTAAATAAAATAATTGCTAAAGCAGTTAAATATCAAACTTATCTACTTTATTGACTTGTGAGATCTACCACTCCCTAAGATAAGTTTTATTCTCCATATAATGTTAAAAATTAACAATGATAAAATGGTAGTAATAATAATGTAAAATAATACTGAAGACTAATGCATTTTCTAACAGCCTTGTAACAGTTTAATAAAATTAACATAATAAAGGTTGATGGGACTGGATATCTGGTGAGCAATATACTACTAATAAGAGAGCATTAACAATAAGTGAAAACTATGGAGCTAAGATTTTACTCAAAAAATATTTTTCTTAGAAGGAAGTTAGCTTTATCCATTTAACCAGTGTATATATATCAAGCAGTCTATTTACTGTTATTTATTCCATTAAAGTGTAATGTAAAAAAATACGTCAGAATCTTTACACTAATAAATTACTTGCAACTGTACCAAATTCCACACATTCCATTAATATAAAATTAGATTGCAGTATAACCATTGCTCACATGATAGTTAAGTGTAAAGATTATCCTGTTGCTTTATTCTTTTTCAGTTTGGCTGTGACAAGACACACAATGGTGCAAGTCTATAGTAACCTTATTTCACACAAGGGGAGCTTTATCAAGTTACAAGAAAACATGCAAATTATTGTATTAGAGAAAATACTGGAGCACTAGATAACTTTATCAAAGAAATTAGTGGAACACTATGTAACTTTATTAAAGAAACTAGTGGATCGTTAGGTAATTTTATTAAAGAAATGTTTTGTTTATCAATAAAATTACCTAATGTTGCACAAGTCTCTCTCTTTACATTTGTTGCCCTTGAAAGGGAAGTTCCTTGATGCCAGTGAAGGGCTTTTGATTCAAGGAACTGAACATATCCTACCCTTTCTTGGGCCAAACCTAACTGCCTCCCATTCCCCAGGCACTGTATGACCCCTATGGGTTTAGTGCTTCCTTACACCATCCCCCCACAAATTATAAATATGTACGATACATTTGTAAGTAATACTGTACATACCTTTTTTTGTGAAATATGTAAATTACTCTAAGTATAACTTGATAAACCTCCCCTGAACAAAACATCATTACAAAACAAGGCTTATGCTTTCTTATGTCTATTCAGCTGTTGGTTCATTAACTCTTCTATTTTATCTTCCAGTTTCACAGGGTATTAGAAATACATGCCTTTAATGAATGAAAAGCTTTTGAATTACTTAGTACACTTTAAATTGTCAAAGGTAAGGAAAGAACACAGGAAACTCTGGGATCAAGCAGCCACTGAAGTGACTGCTGTGTAAATTTTCATTATTATTCTCAGCACAGACCTAGAATAAGTATATAACCTTTTTTTGCAAAAGAAAAAAGAAAAAAAAGTACCACTCAACTTAGCACACTATTACTAGAAAATTGTGCTATATTACTTCTGTAATTTATTTTCTTGAATACTGATATTTAATGTAATAACAAGGAATATTTTTATATGTTAAGTATTTTTTTCATAAGTTACTTAGCAATATGTTTTGTAATTAAACTTGTTAAATTACTTGGAACTTAATTTTCCAGGTGAAAGCTTTTTCAAATTAACTCAGTTTTTATCTAAATTTAAAGATTTAAATGCAAACTGTAGCCTAGTTTATTATAACAACTTTGCTTTCAAAGATAAAAATATAGCTTTCAAAAATCCCTACACCAAAGAAAATATAAAAACAATATGATGAAAGCTTACACAGTGGTGTAAAGGCAGGAAGTAAAAACTAACAAGTATGTATAACTAGCACATCCTCCAATAAAAGATTAGTATACATCACAGCAAATATTTTCTGATATCCAATATGGCTAAGAAAATATCAGCAAACTTCTTTATTTTGCATAAAGTTTGTCAACATTTACAATATAAAATATTTATTTTTATCATTCATTCATAGGAATTGTTTTTTCTAAGAGTTTGTTATTGTTAAACAAACCTCTCTGTATGTATGCCCAGAATGCTGTGCATACATTGAGTCTACAAATGTACTTACATATATTTATATATATATATTTAACATGATTATTTACTATTATCATTGTTTAAATTGTGAAATAACTCAGAGTTACCATGTGAAATGACAAAAAATTAACAAGTTACTGATAAGTGAGAAACTGGTTGTGTGCTTTTACAAGTACTGTACTATATTATAATTATTATTCCTATAATTAGAACATAGGTGATGAATAAATGAAAATAAAATTCTGTTCTCAATCATGTATCTAAAAGAAAACTGGCAGAACAAACGAACAAAAAATATACAAAAAGTATCAGTATACAAAAATGCATCTCATGTAAAATTGCTTTCTCTAAGCAAGAAGAGCTGACAATGATGCAGTACCTTAATGTGGTAGAGAAACTGTTCAGAATGATGCATAGAACATCATGCTAACCCTAACTTTCCTAAAGGTTGCAACTCAGTGCAGTTAAATTAATAAAATTCTGGATAAATTAACAGCAATCAGTGAAATTTCTTTTTGATTTTGTTTTGTGACAATGTGTACTAGATTACTTCATGTGATGATATAATGTATTATTTCCTGTAAATGTAGCTTATCTTGCCATAATGAATATGATAAATTCCAAATTTACAAAAGTAAATTAAAAGCTTGAAACAACTGCATGCTTTGATTAGCAAACAGGTAAAAACTTTCTCGAAATCCTAGACTTAATTTCATCTCAATTTTGCAACAGCTTTTCATAGGTCAATGAGATCAGAGCATTAGGAGATACAGTAATGGAAAAGAGAGACTGGATTTCTGTATTTATTACCTAGGTTAACTGCCTTGCATTTACTGTATATGAAATTATTACATCTGTGAAAAACACTTTGAAATTAAAAATTATGTATGAGCTGTATAATTTGAAACTGAAAATACTGTTCTAAAGTGTCTTCGGTATTTTGACCATTATTAATTTTGAAGATTGTTGATAGCTATTTCATTCATTCCCATATCTCAAGATTAAAATCTTCTTTCTTAATATTTTGTACAGTATCATGAAAACATGTGAATTTCAATAAGCTATAATTATCATTTTTAAATTTCAAGTAGATTTTCAGAAAATTAAGACATATATCAATACTTTGCATAAAAGTTCTATAAATGAAGGTCAGCTGTGTGGTGTATAATGAAGTGGCGACTTTGAAGAGGCACTCAGGAAATGCCTGGTTATTACGGCATGGATACAGTTATAATCAGAATACTTTCTAGTATTATTATTACCTATTTGTAGCTACAAGAGTAGAGCTAAGTCCATGGTGTTTCATCTTGGGCATTTTATATATATACAGTGGACCCCCGGTTTACAATATTATTTCATTCCAGAAGTATGTTCAGGTGCCAGTACTGACCGAATTTGTTCCCATAAAGAATATTGTGAATTAGATTAGTCCATTTCAGACCCCCAAACATACACGTACAAACGCACTTACATAAATACACTTACATAATTGGTCATGTTGGGAGCTGATCGTAAACCGGGGGTCCACTATATATATATATATATATATATATGTATATATATATATATATTATATATATGTATATATGTATATGTATATATGTATATGTATATATATATACAGTGGACCCCCGGTTAACGAACTTTTTTCATTCCAGTAGTATGTTCAGGTGCCAGTACTGACCGAATTTTTTCCCATAAGGAATATTGTGAAGTAGATTAGTCCATTTCAGATCCCCAAACATACACGTACAAACGCACTTACATAAATACACTTACATAATTGGTCGCATTTGGAGGTGATCGTTAAGCGGGGGTCCACTGTATATATATACAGTGGACCCCCGGTTAACGATATTTTTTCACTCCAGAAGTATGTTCAGGTGCCAGTACTGACCAAATTTGTTCCCATAAGGAATATTGTGAAGTAGATTAGTCCATTTCAGACCCCCAAACATACACGTACAAATGCACTTACATAAATACACTTACATAATTGGTCGCATTCGGAGGTAATCGTTATGCGGGGGTCCACTGTATATATATATATATATATATATATATATATATATATATATATATATATATATATATGTGCTATATATATATATATATATATATATATATATATGTGCTATATATATATATATATATATATATATATATACTATATATATATATATACTATACAGTGGACCCCCGCATAACGATGGCATCACATAGCGATTTTTCCGCATAACGATTACTTTTATCGCAAAATTTTTGCCGCGCATACCGATTAAAAACCCGCTTACCGATTTTCGTCCGAGACGCGTCCAATGTGCCCTCAGCCAGCCTCACATGTGCCGCCCCGTCCCATTGTTTACCAGCCAGCCTCCGCGGTAACATCCAAGCATACACTCGGAATATTTCGTATTATTACAGTATTTTCGGTGCTGTTTCTGGAAAATAAGTGACCATGGGCCCCAAGAAAGCTTCTAGTGCCAACCCTACACCTCAAAGGGTAAGAATTACTATAGAGATGAAGAAAGAGATAATTGATAAGTATGAAAGTGGAGTGCGTATAGCCGACCTAGTCAAGCTGTACAAGAAACCCCAATCAACCATCGCTACTATTGTGGGCACCAGAAAGACAATCAAGGAAGCTGTTCTTGCCAAAGGTTCAACTGTGTTTTCGAAACAAAGATCGCAAGTGATGGAAGATGTTGAGAGACTCTTATTGGTGTGGATAAATGAAAAACAGATAGCAGGAGATAGCATCTCTCAAGCGATCATATGTGAAAAGGCTAGGAAGTTGCATGAGGATTTAATTAAAAAAATGCCTGCAACTAGTGATGATGTGAGTGAATTTAAGGCCAGCAAAGGTTGGTTTGAGAGATTTAAGAAGCGTAGTGGCATCCATAGTGTGATAAGGCATGGTGAGGCTGCCAGTTCGGACCACAAAGCGGCTGAAAAATATGTGCAGGAATTCAAGGAGTACATAGAAACTGAAGGACTGAAACCTGAACAAGTGTTTAATTGTGATGAAACAGGCCTGTTCTGGAAGAAAATGCCAAGCAGGACCTACATTACTCAGGAGGAAAAGGCACTCCCAGGACATAAGCCTATGAAAGACAGGCTTACTTTGTTGATGTGTGCCAATGCTACTGGTGATTGCAAAGTGAAGCCTTTATTAGTGTATCACTCTGAAACTCCCAGAGCGTTCAGGCAAAAGAATGTCCTCAAGGATAATTTGTGTGTGCTGTGGAGGGCAAACAGTAAGGCATGGGTCACTAGGGAATTTTTCTATAACTGGTTACACCATGCATTTGCCCCCAATGTGAAAAATTACCTAACTGAAAAGAAATTAGAACTTAAGTGCCTCCTGGTGTTAGACAATGCCCCTGGTCATCCTACAGACGTGGCAGAGCGACTTTATGGGGACATGAGCTTCATTAAGGTGAAGTTTTTGCCTCCTAATACCACTCCTCTCCTGCACCCCATGGACCAGCAGGTTATTTCCAACTTCAAGAAACTGTACACAAAAGCTCTGTTTGAAAGGTGCTTTGTAATGACCTCAGAAACTCAACTGACTCTAAGAGAGTTTTGGAGAGATCACTTTAATATCCTCAATTGTGTAAACCTTATAGGTAAGGCTTGGGAGGAAGTGACTAAGAGGACCTTGAACTCTGCTTGGAAGAAACTGTGGCCAGAATGTGTAGACAAAAGGGATTTTGAAGGGTTTGAGGCTAACCCTGAGAATCCTGTGCCAGTTGAGGAATCCATTGTGGCATTGGGAAAGTCCTTGGGGTTGGAGGTTAGTGGGGAGGATGTGGAAGAGTTGGTGGAGGAGGACAATGAAGAACTAACCACTGATGAGCTGATAGATCAACTTCAAGAGCAAGAGGCCAGACCTGAGGAAACTGGTTCAGAGGAGGGGAGAGAGAAATTGAAGAAGTTGCCTACTACAAAGATAAAGGAAATCTGTGCTAAGTGGCTTGAAGTGCAAACCTTCATGGATGAAAATCACCCTCACACAGCTATTGCAAGCCGTGCTGGTGATTATTACACTGACAATGTTGTGAAACACTTTAGGCAAGTCATAAAGGAACGAGAGGTACAGGCCACTATGGACAGATATCTTGTGCGAAAGAAGTCCAGTGACTCTGAAGCTGGCCCTAGTGGCATTAAAAGAAGAAGGGAAGTAACCCCAGAAAAGGACTTACTACCTCAAGTCCTAATGGAAGGGGATTCCCCTTCTAAACACTAACACACTCTCTCCCCTCCTCCCATCCCATCAATCATCGCCAGATCTTCAATAAAAGTAAGTGTCATTTAATTGTGCATGCCTTTTTCAGTTTGTGTGTATTAAAATTAACATTTCATGTGGTAAAAAAAATTTTTTTTCATACTTTTGGGCGTCTTGCACGGATTAATTTTATTTCCATTATTTCTTATGGGGAAAATTCATTCGCATAACGATTATTTCGCATAACGATGAGCCCTCTTGCACGGATTAAAATCGTTAACCGGGGGTCCACTGTATATATATATATATATATATATATATATATATATATATATATATATATATATATACTATATATATATATATACTATATATATATATATACTATATATACATACATACATATATATATATATATATATATATATATATATATATATATATATATATATATATATATATACAGTGGACCCCCGGTTAACAATATTTTTTCACTCCAGAAGTATGTTCAAGTGCCAGTACTGACCGAATTTGTTCCCATGAGAAATATTGTGAAGTAGATTAGTCCATTTCAGACCCCCAAACATACACATACAAACGCACTTACATAAATACACTTACATAATTGGTCATATTCGGAGGTAATCGTTATGCGGGGGTCCACTGTATATATATATATACTGTATATATATATATACTATATATATATATATTATATATATATATATATATATATATATATTATATATATATATATATATATATATATATATATATATATATATATATATATATATATATATATATATATATATATATATATATATATATATATATATATATATATATGCAATAAGATCACAGTGAACAGGTGATTTCAAAATATGCAAAACAACCACTCTGAAAAAATAGAGAAATTCCAAGCGCTTTCGTGACTACTCACATTCATGTTTTGAAGAAATTCTAGTAGTAGATGTAAGTCTGTTTTAAGGCTGCCCAAAATGCTCTGCATAATGTCACTTGTTCTTCAATCAGTTACAAATTTATAATTTATTTACTAGCAAAGTAGCATTACACAAAACCTTTATGGTTATCAGCATCCACAATTAACATAACCATTATGCAGCCTTTCTTCCTTGACAAATGCTTTTCTGCATTTACTATTAACACCTGTTGTTCCTCAGTTTTTTTTTTACAAGTTCACAAGAACTTTTTGGGCAGTATTAATATTTTACTGTAAAATTATGGTGTTTTCCCCACTGCATTTTATAAGTAACAAAAATAAACCCAACCCAACAAAATGCCTGTTTACCCACCAGTTTCATGTATACCCAGCAGTGACTGGCTCATGTACAGGCACTGCAGAACTGCAGCCCCCCCTATTTTCACTCAATATTATCGGTAGCATTCAATATAATGAGTCTTTTTTTTCTTTAATTCTTTCTTTATACAGTGGACCCCCGCATAACGATATTAATCCGTTCATGAGAGCTCATTGTTATGCGAAATTATCGTTATGCGAATGAATTTTCCCCATAAGAAATAATGGAAATCAAATTAATCCGTGCAGGACACCCAAAAGTATGAAAAAAAAAATTTTTACCACATGAAATATACATTTTCCTACACTCAAAGAGAAGGATACATGCACAATAGTAGAGTAGTACATGCACAGTATATATTGTGCATGTACTACTCTACTAAATGAAGAATAAATGACACTTACCTTTATTGAAGATGCAGCAGTGACTGATGAGACACTGTGTCCTGGGAGTGCCTTTTCCTCCTGAGTACTGTAGGTCCTGTTTGGCATTTTCTTCCAGAACAGGCCTTATCACACTGTGTATGCCACTATGATTCTTAAATCTCTCAAACCAACCTTTGCTGGCTTTAAATTCACCAATATGAGCACTAGTTCCAAGCGTTTTTCCCTGTTCACCTGGGTGTTAGTCGACTGGTGTGGGTTGCATCCTGGGAGACAAGATTAAGGACCCCAATGGAAATAAGTTAGACAGTCTTCGATGACACTGACTTTTTTGGGTTATCCTGGGTGGCTAACCCTCTGGGGTTAATTGTTTCTTGGTATGCTCAATAAGCCACACCAACAACGGTGCTACAGCAGCAGCAGCAGCAGCAGCAGCTGACAGTGCTACAGCAGCAGCAGCAGCTGACAGTGCTACAGCAGCAGCAGCAACAGCAGCTGACAGTGCTACAGCAGCAGCAGCAGCTGACAGTGCTACAGCAGCAGCAGACAATGCTACAGCAGCAGCAGATGGTACTACAGCAGCAGCAGCAGCTGACGGTGGTACAGCAGCAGCAGCTGACAGTGCTACAGCAGCAGCTGATGGTGCTACAGCAGCAGCTGACAGTGCTACAGCAGCAGCAGACAGTACTACAGCAGCAGCAGCAGCAGACGGTACTACAGCAGCAGCAGCAGCAGCTGACGGTGGTACAGCAGCAGCAGCAGTTGACCATGGTACGACAGTATTTCGATAATATTTCTCACCCTTTTTATCACAGGGTTGGCACTAGAAGCTTTCTTGGGGCCCATGGTCACTTATTTTGCATATAAAATCACCAAAAACACTGTAATAATACGAAATGTTACGACTGTATGCTTGGATGTTACCGCGGAGGCTGGCTTGTAAACAATGCCACCGGTGGAACATGTGAGGCTGGCTCTGGCCGCACATTAGACGCGTCTCGGACGAATAGTGTTGAGTGGGTTTTTTAGAGGTATACGAGGCAAAATCTTAGCGATAAAATGTATCTGTATGCGGATTTAACGTTATGTGATGCCAACGGTATGTGGGGGTCCACTGTACTTGTACATTATATAATCCTTAAGCTTAATGTCAATAGCCATGCCCTAGTACATGAAAAAATTACAAAAATCCATGTATGGAACTGTGCGCTTCACAGTTCCAGTGAGTTGGTGTTTGGCTTTTGCACGCATGTGCACATTTTCGAGATAAGATGCTGCATGCTAGGTAGAGAGAGCACTGTTGCTGATGCAGTGCCGACCTTGTTGTGCGAGTGTAAGGTAGTGTTTCTTTTTGACTCAGCGACGCATGTTGTGCTTAAAAACCATGTACCATATTCTTGAATATGATATAGTGTAGAATTAGATGATTATCATGCTTCAAGCTATTTTATTTAATTCACAGTTTTTTACAGTTCTTTTATTTTACACAATATTAAAACAATGGCTAAAAAATTTTTGAAGCAGCACCTCCACTAATTTTAGCTACGAGCCACCACTGATACCCAGTCAACTACCTGATACTAAAGTAGATCAGCAATAACATTATCTTGTGTCAGGTGAACAGGAATGTAACTTCGTTTATTTATTTATTTATTTACTTATTTATATACATATCTGTATATACGTATACCCTGCCTTTGTGGGATATGGCCAGTTCAGGGGAGGATATAGTGTTGGAGTGGTTGGTATTTTTGTTTAATAAATGTATAAATGTTGCAGTTTAAAAACTGTAGTGTAAAGCACCCTTCTGGCAAGACAGTGATTGAGTGAATGATGGTGAAAGTTTTTCTTTTTCGGGCCACCCTGCCTTGGTGGGAATCAGCCAGTGTGCTAATAAAAAAAACGCGCGCACACACACACACACACACACACACACACACACACACACACACATATATATATATATATATATATATATATATATATATATATATATATATATATAAAATAAAAACTCGGTTTGAGTCATAGTAAATGATTGTAAATGATTAAAAAGAAAGATGGATGGGAGGTTTAAACCATGGCCTTGATAGTGGCAGGTAAAGTACTTTACTGCTGTTTATTCATTTACAGTCTTCCATTATGACTTAAACTGAGTTTATAGACCATATGGCTTTGAGGGAGGTAAGGATAGATTTACTGAGAAAGCTGGGCTGTAGGAAAGAGACAGAAGGAGCTGTCACTGCATGGGTCGCTGGTTAGAATCCCGGCAAGGCTAGTCTTCTGTAAGCAAAATTACAGAGCTCAAAGTCGGGCAATGACAGACATGACAGCAACAACTGCCAGAAGAAGTTGGTGCCACTGACAGAGCCATGAAAAGAAGTTCAGGTTCTGGAAATTTCCTATGAGAAGCTTTATAGCTCAGCAACAAAGTGCTAAACCTGTCACCACCAGGGCTGCCATGATTCAAACCTCCCATCCACCGTGTTTATATATACATACTGTATATACGTGTGTGTGTGTATATATATATATATATATATATATATATATATATATATATATATATATATATATATATATATATATATATATATACAGTGGACCCCCGCTTAACGATCACCTCCCAATGCGACCAATTATGTAAGTGTATTTATGTAAGTGCATTTGTACGTGTATGTTTGGGGGTCTGAAATGGACTAATCTACTTCACAATATTCCTTATGGGAACAAATTCGGTCAGTACTGGCACCTGAACATACTTCTGGAATGAAAAAATATCGTTAACCGGGGGTCCACTGTATATATATACAGTGGACCCCCGCATAGCGAACTTAATCCGTGCAAGAGGGCTGGTCGTTATGCGAAATGTTCGCTATGCGAATTAATTTTCCCCATAAGAAATAATGGAAATAAAATTAATCCGTGCAAGACACCCAAAAGTATGAAAAAAAATTTTTTTACTACAAAAAAATGTTAATTTTAGTACACACAAACTGAAAAAGGCATGCACAATTACATGACACTTACTTTTATTGAAGATCTGGTGATGATTGATGGGATGGGAGGAGGGGAGAGAGAGTGTTAGTGTTTAGAAGGGGAATCCCCTTCCATTAGGACTTGAGGTAGCAAGTCCTTTTCCGGGGTTACTTCCCTTCTTCTTTTAATGCCACTAGGACCAGCTTGAGAGTCACTGGACCTCTGTCGCACAACAAATCTGTCCATAGAGCTCTGTACCTCCCGTTCCTTTACGATTTGTCTAAAATGGGCCACAACATTGTCATTGAAATAGTCACCAGCACGGCTTGCAACAGCTGTGTCAGGGTGATTTTCATCCATAAAGGTTTGCAGTTCAACCCACTGTGCACACATTTCCTTAATTTTTGAAGTAGGCACAATGGATTCCACAACTGGCATAGGCTTCTCAGGGTTAGCCCCAAACCCTTCAAAATCTTTCTTAATTTCCATACTAATTCTCACCCTTTTTACCACAGGGTTGGCACTAGAAGCTTTCTTGGGGGCCATGGTCACTTATTTTCCAGAAACAGCACCGAAAACACTGTAATAATACGAAATATTCCGAGTGTATGCTTGAATGTTACCGCGGAGGCTGGCTGGTAAACAATGGGACGGGCGGCACATGTGAGGCTGGCTGAGGCCGCACATTGGACGCGTCTCGGACGAAGGTCGCTGAGCGGGTTTTTGTCCACTATGCGGGGCAAATTTTTAGCGAACAAAGCGTTCGCTATGCGGATTGTTCGCTATGCAAGGCGTTCGCTATGCGGGGGTCCACTGTATATATATATATATATATATATATATATATATATATATATATATATATATATATATATATATATATATATATAATATATATATAATATATATTTATTAGTATATATATAGTATATATATATAATATGAATGGTAATATGGTTAATTGTTGTATGTACACCTACCATCCGACTTACAACCAAGGTTGTTCCAACAAACCGGTCGTAAGGCAAAATGGACGTAAGCCGAATCTTACTACTGAATATCAGCATCACATTATGTAATGATTTTATTTTATTGTTTTATTTTGGTATTTCATTTTTTACTTTACTTTTAATGCTGTTAGTACTGTATTTTTTACTGTAAGGTTTAGGAGAAACACTGTGTACAACACAAACAGTTGTTTATTTCCCCGAACATTTGCATACAAAACATGGTCGTAAGTCGAGTGGTCATATGTCGAGCAGGTTGTAAGTCAGATGGTAGGTGTATTTGCCTCAAATGCCTCAGGCATTATTTTAAAAAACTGTTGGAAGTATTTCATTGTTATGAAGTTTATATAATCTGTAAACCAGATAATGAAAAACTTATAATGTGTTTCACACTGAAACTAAATTAGAGTGTAAGTGTGAGAGACTCAAAAATGTTTATATCTTATTTCACTTTACAACAAAAGAAAAAATGATTTAGTGTGATAAATGGTTTAAATATCTAATATCTTGGAAGAAAGAGATTTCCAGGGGTTATGAACACTACAATACTTTGTCAATGTGCATCCATAACATTATCCCAGCACATGTTATGGTGAATGAATTATCACAGTTTCAATAGCAGTTAGTGTACTGCACACAAGAATGTGCAAACATTGTTGTGCTACTGTGCATATTATGGAACACATCTCCATCAAGGATTCAAATGAAGCTAGAAAGCGTCTGACTCAGGAACTGGCATATATATACAGTGTGTGCGCCAAGGTGATGTGCTTATTTCATACATTTATTTCAAAAGTTGGTTTAACAAGACATGTGAGCAAACAGTAAGACATATTTATTAGAAAATGTTTTGGTCCTGGTACTTTGATTAAGGTTCTAGGACCAAAACATTTTCTAATAAATATGTCCTAGTGTTTGCTCACATCTTTTTAAACCAATCTCCAGGTAAACTTCAGGTAATCTGTATCAATTACCGAGGTTTATACCATGTCAAAAATTAATTTAAAGATATTTCATAACAAATGTTTGCCAGTCATAAAAGGCTAATTTCTAGAAAACTATGGATGTTATTATAAAAGTTTTAACTTAAGATATTTTTCTTTTAAAATGGGGCAATGTAGACACAATTTTGTTACATTTTTCAGCTACCAACTACTGCTATACCTTAAAATTTTAAAACATTACAGTACAGTGTAAAAATGGCTAATAACAGAAGAGAAAGATCTACACACAATATTCCAGCACATTTTCATATTCACAAGAAATTCTTAAACCTGAATGAGTTGTTCAGTGTCAAGCAGCGAAGGGATAATATTTGTAATAAGCCAGTTTAATCCCAGAAAGTCAGAGAGATGCTCCAGCATCTCTCTGACTTTATAGAGGTTCGTTTTATTGATGATTTACTGTATACATTATTAGGTATCTATCATCACCATTCCAGAGAGAGTAATCTAAGTGCTTTGAGGTATTCTCAACAGTTTGGCTGTTTTACTGATTCTCTGAGTGCATTATACTTCTGTACACATTCCAACTGCATGTCATCTCTCTGCTTTGAAAGACATGGGTAGCCCAGAATATTGAAGTAGTGAGAGCACAAATGATTTGAAAACAACTATCATGCTTTAAAACTACTACTTTAAAACAACTATCTTGCTTTACAAATTCTTATAATCCACCCTGTCATTTTCCTGGCCCTTGCAGCATTTGCCTAGTGTTTTCCAAATCAGAGAAAGTCTTGATAATTTTTCCTATTGTTTACTTGTTCCTTTTGTTCTTTTGTATAGTCTGCCTGCATTCTGTATACAGTATTGTGCTTGTTTTCATGTCTTCATTTCTCTTATACCAAAGCAACTGAAATTTGTCATCAGTGACCTTCATGATATTTTAATTTGCCAAGTGGAAGACTGTTGATATCTGTAATTTTTCTGTTTTCTGCCAAAGTGACTTTCATGCTTATTTTGGTAAAGTCTGCAAAAGATGATACGAAGCTGTGGTTACAGTTCTTGTTAATACTACGAGGACAACAAATGGCAATGGTGCTAGAACCGTGCCTTGGAGCACTGAACTTTTTACTTTGCTGAGACTGGACTTAGTTTTCTTTCCTACCACTCTGTGATCTGTTTATTAGAAATCTGAATATCAATTTCCTTACCTTCCCTCTTATGCTGTACTTATTGATCTCATTTGAGTTTTTATTCCATGGTCACATTTGTCATATACCTTTGCAGGATCCATGTAGATTATGTCAGGATTTTCTTTTCCTTCTACAGCCACTAATTTTGTCATGTTGGAAACCCTTAAAGGGTTAAATCGACATTCTAGTACGGCTTGCGCACCAGGGTTATTGACGTACTAGTACGTACGCCTAAATTCTAGTGCCTTCAAATCTAGTGAGAGAAAGCTGGTAGGCCTACATATGAAAGAATGGGTGTATGTGGTTAGTGTGCACAGTATAAAAAAAAATCCTGCAGCACACAGTGTGAAATGAGAAAAAAAATACTTTGACCGTGTTTTTGGTTTAAAACAGCAAATTTGCACTGCATTTTCGTATGGTATTAATGGTTGTATTCTAGTTTATAGAATGGAAGACATATTACAGAAATTGAGATGATTTTGATTGGTTTCACAATGAAAAATACCTTGAAATTGAGCTCAAAGTAGCAGAAATGTTCAATTTTTGCCAAAGTTCAGAAGTAAACAAATCATGCCACGCGTCCAATACACGTCAACTAGTGAGTCTAATATTCTTTCACAAGTGCGCTGATATTATTTATACCATTTCTACACTAATGCAGTAGTCTGCATAACAGTAAATCTTTTATTTTTTGTGAGAATAATAATTCAAAGTGGAAAGCAAAAGAAATGTAAGAGGGGCCTGGGGACGTGACTAATGAACAAAGGAAATGTTATTTTAGTGCCAGGAATGTCTGCCTTGTTTATTCTGGACCCTGTTTGGAAATTTTGGGTTACCCTGCTTCGGTGGGAGACGGCCGATTTTTCAAAAAAAAAAAAAAAAAAAAAAAAAAAAAAAAAAAAAAAAAAAAAAAAAAAATGGAAATTGGCATCTTTTGAAATTTGTGAAAAATTGGCAAAACTTCTAATTTCTGACCACTTTATTGGATAGTTGAAATTAGTAAATGGGTGGTTTCTTGTACGTACTCATTTGATAGAAAAATGGAGTTCTAGCGAAATAGTTATGATATTTGTCGATTAGTACACTGGAATTGGCCGAAAATAGGGCTCAAAGTGGGCGAAATCGCCGATGCATGAACATCGTCGAGACCACTAACTTCGTGAGAGCATAATTCTGTAAGTTTTCCATTAGATTTCATACTTTTGGTGTCATTATGATCTTTTCATAAGAAAAAATTAATTTTTTTTTTCCAAAAAATTTTGGACCCTGAGAACAAGTTTAGGAGAGGGCTTCTCGACCCTGAAAGGGTTAATAGTACTGACTCTCAAGAGCATCCTGTTCTAAAGCTATGCTCACATAGGTTATGTAGATCATGTTTCTGCATCAAGCAGTAATTTGGTGCTTCAGAACCCTCTTAAAGATTTTTATGGTGTGTGATGATAGTTCTATGTGCTTGTAGTTTTTTTGCTATTGCTATTTTGCCTCCTTTATGAAGTGGGGCAACATAGCAATAGCAAGGTATCCTCCTCCAAAAAAATGCCGAGTACTCTCACTAATGGTAATTTGCATTTCTTTATAAATCATGCCCAGGTGCTCTGTGCGTGGGTATGTTGTGAATTATTCTTCTTTCAACAAACCAACCGTATGCCACCGAAGCAGGGTGGCCACCCCCTTTCCCCCTCAAAAAAAAAGTTTCTCTTTTCAACTTTCGTAATGTATACTTTAAAAAGGATCGCCAGCCTCTTCCTCCCAGCATGTAAGTCACCTCCTACGACACACATGGCTTACGGAGGAAGAATTCTTTTCTACTTTCTCATGGAGATAAGATGAAATAAACAAGAAGAGCAAGAACTAGTAAGAAAAATAAAAGAAATCCCAGAAGGGTGTGTGTGTGATATATATATATATACAGTGGACCCCCGCATAACGATTACCTCCGAATGCGACCTATTATGTAAGTGTATTTATGTAAGTGCGTTTGTACGTGTATGTTTGGGGGTCTGAAATGGACTAATCTACTTCACAATATTCCTTATGGGAACAAATTCGGTCAGTACTGGCACCTGAACATACTTCTGGAGTGAAAAAATATCGTTAACCGGGGGTCCACTGTATATATATGTTGTGCCGAATATGTAAAACTGGTCAATTAGCAAGAACACATTTAAAATTAAGTCCTTTCTGAAAATTTCTCTTATACGTTTAAAGATATATTTTTTTCATTAATGTTAATGTAAAAAATTTTAATTTTGCACCAAAAGGAACTTAGAAAACTTACCTAACCTTATTATAACAAGAGCAGTTTATTTTACCCTAACCCAACTAAATATATTTTAGATTTGTTTATAATAATTTAATACTAAACAAACACAGTGAAATATATTTTTTTCGTTAGGTTCAGAATAATTTTGGCGAAATTATTGCATACACAAATTTTCACCTGTCCTATATGGCAATATGAGCATTGCTATTTAAGCCAAGATCGCAAGTTCTGCCTATTCGGCACGACATTATATATACAGTGGACCCCCGCATAACGATTACCTCCGAATGCGACCAATTATGTAAGTGTATTTATGTAAGTGCGTTTGTACGTGTATGTTTGGGGGTCTGAAATGGACTAATCTACTTCACAATATTCCTTATGGGAATAAATTCGGTCAGTACTGGCACCTGAACATACTTTTGGAGTGAAAAAATATCGTTAACCGGGGGTCCACTGTATATAAAATATATATATATATATAAATATATATATATATAAATATATATAAATATATATATATAAATATAATATATAAATATATATATAAATATATATACATACATATTATATATATACATACATATATGTACATACATACATACATGTCACCCCTGCCTTGTTGGAAAAAAAATATATATATATACAGTGGACCCCCGATTAACGATATTTTTTCATTCCAGAAGTATGTTCTGGTGCCAGTACTGACCGAATTTGTTCCCATAAGGAATATTGTGAAGTAGATTAGTCCATTTCAGACCCCCAAACATACACGTACAAACGTACTTACATAAATACACTTACATAATTGGTCGCATTGGGAGGTGATCGGTTAAGCGGGGGTCCACTGTATATATATATATATATATATATATATGTGTGTGTGTGCTTGTTCATGCATGTGTAGTGTGACCTAAGTGTAAGTAGAAGTAGCAAGATGTACCTGAAATCTTGCATGTTTATGAGACAGAAAAAAGACACCAGCAATGGGCAGTTACTGTCCACCTACCCAGTTGTTATGAATTATCCTTTCAAATTCTGAAGGATCTGTATCACTACAGATATATAATTTACATGTTGGGATACCTGGAGTTTACCTGGAGAGAGTTTCGGGGGTCAACGCCCCCGCGGCCCGGTCTGTGACCAGGCCTCCTGGTGGATCAGCCCCTGATCAACCAGGCTGTTGCTGCTGGCTGCATGCAAACCGACGTACGAGCCACAGCCCGGCTGATCAGGAACTGACTTTAGGTACTTGTCCAGTGCCAGCTTGAAGACTGCCAGGGGTCTGTTGGTAATCCCCCTTATGTGTGCTGGGAGGCAGTTGAACAGTCTTGGGCCCCTGACACTTATTGTATGGTCTCTTAACGTGCTAGTGACACCCCTGCTTTTCATTGGGGGGATGGTGCATCGTCTGCCAAGTCTTTTGCTTTCGTAGTGAGTGATTTTCGTGTGCAAGTTCGGTACTAGTCCCTCTAGGATTTTCCAGGTGTATATAATCATGTATCTCTCCCTCCTGCATTCCAGGGAATACAGGTTTAGAAACCTCAAGCGCTCCCAGTAATTGAGGTGTTTTATCTCCGTTATGCGCGCCGTGAAAGTTCTCTGTACATTTTCTAGGTCGGCAATTTCACCTGCCTTGAAAGGTGCTGTTAGAGTGTAGCAATATTCCAGCCTAGATAGAACAAGTGACCTGAAGAGTGTCATCATGGGCTTGGCCTCCCTAGTTTTGAAGGTTCTCATTATCCATCCTGTCATTTTTCTAGCAGATGCGATTGATACAATGTTATGGTCCTTGAAGGTGAGATCCTCCGACATAATCACTCCCAGGTCTTTGACATTGGTGTTTCGCTCTATTTTGTGGCCAGAATTTGTTTTGTACTCTGATGAAGATTTAATTTCCTCATGTTTACCATATCTGAGTAATTGAAATTTCTCATCGTTGAACTTCATATTGTTTTCCGCAGCCCACTGAAAGATTTGGTTGATGTCCGCCTGGAGCCTTGCAGTGTCTGCAATGGAAGACACTGTCATGCAGATTCGGGTGTCATCTGCAAAGGAAGACACGGTGCTGTGGCTGACATCCTTGTCTATGTCGGATATGAGGATGAGGAACAAGATGGGAGCTAGTACTGTGCCTTGTGGAACAGAGCTTTTCACCGTAGCTGCCTCGGACTTTACTCTGTTGACGACTACTCTTTGTGTTCTGTTAGTGAGGAAATTATAGATCCATCGACCGACTTTTCCTGTTATTCCTTTAGCACGCATTTTGTGCGCTATTACGCCATGGTCACACTTGTCAAAGGCTTTTTCACCTAACATGGCATTGACTGAATCATGAAACGTTTATTTACACTTGTTTTAGGATGTCGCTCATTTCTTTGTTGTCATCTGTGTATGATTGTCCTTTGAGTATAAGTCCAATACTAGAAGAAGGTTTTGACTTGGACATTGCACAAGTGAAAAATTATTATGAATTTATCCTGATTTCTTGAACTGTTTTTTAACCTTTCTCTGTGCAGCTTCTGTTTGGTATGAATAGTTTCTCTTGTACATTTGTAATTTCTCAGCATAGATAATCCTGTGTTGTGATATTTGCTACTTAATAAGCAGTTCGACAACCTCCTTCCATCTGTAAAATCTTCTCCACTCTGTGTATGATCTTCATTTGGGGTTTCCGAGGGAGACACATTTTGTACAGACCTTTTGTGCTGCAACACTGAGCTTTACCATGCATTTGTATTTGTTTAGATTGTTTAGGAGAGTTTTCCCAAGGAGTGTTTGATAGTTCCTTGTTTAAGTTGTCCCAGTCAATTCTCTATATGTTCAGATTTATTAAACATCCCCTCATGGTGATTATTGCTTCAGTTTTTCAAACGTGTATCTATACTGTAATTATGATGTTTGCATTTCGGTGAGGTTGTGATCTAAGTATATTGTGATAGTAATTGCTAATAAATCTGATAAGTTCCTCACTCTTTGTGACTGGCAAATCCAGCATATTTTTATTTTCAATATTTGCTGTTATCTGCTGGTTCACTGAAAACACAAGCTAGAGTACTTCCTGGCATAATTTCCTGTACAGTGCTATTGTCTATCCTCTTCCATTTTACATTTGGGATGTTGAGTCTCCACAGAAGATAATACTGTTTTATAGCCACTCAAATCTGTACTACGTATCTCATAAGAACATAAGAAAGAAGGAACACTGCAACAGGCCTACTGACCCATGCGGAGCAGGTCCATGTTCCCCCCCCCCCCCCATATTAGCTCAATGACCCACTTCCCCCCGGATTAGCCCAATGACCCACCCAGTCTGGTCACCTCCACTCAAGGAAGGAGCACAGCACCAGACCCAGCAGTACAAGCTAGTCAGGTCCAACTCACACCTACCCACACCCACTCATGTATTTATCTAACCTATTTTTAAAACTACACAATGTTTTAGCCTCAGTAACTGTACTCGGGAGTTTGCTCCACTCATCCACAACTCTATTACCAAACCAGTGCTTTCCTATATCCTTCCTGAAACTGAATTTTTCCAACTTGAAAGCATTGCTGCGAGTCCTGTCTTGGCTGGAAATTTTCAGCACGCTATTTACATCCCCTTTATTTATTCCTGTTTTCCATTTATACACCTCAATCATATGCCCCCTAATTCTACGCCTTTTGAGAGAGTGCAGATTCAGGGCCCTCAGTCTATCCTCATAGGGAAGATTTCTGATACATGGGATCATCTTTGTCATCCTCCTCTGTATGTTTTCCAGAGCATTTATATCCATTCTGTAATACGGTGACCAGAACTGAGCAGCATAGTCTAAATGAGGCCTAACCAAGGATATATAGAGTTGAACAACCTGAGAACTTCTATTATTTATACTTCTAGATATGAAGACAAGAATTCTGTTAGCTTTATTGCAAACACTAATGCACTGTTGTCTTGGTTTTAGATTACTGCTAACCAGAACTCCTAAATCCTTTTTGCAATCAGTAGTATGGTGGACCCCCGCATAACGATCACCTCCGAATGCGACCAATTATGTAAGTGTATTTATGTAAGTGCGTTTGTACGTGTATGTTTGGGGGTCTGAAATGGACTAATCTACTTCACAATATTCCTTATGGGAACAAATTCGGTCAGTAATGGCACCTGAACATACTTCTGGAGTGAAAAAATATCATTAACCAGGGGTCCACTGTATTAAGATCTACATTATTTAGTTTATATGTGGTATGGTTATTTACTTGTCCAACATTTAGAACTTTGCATTTGTCAATATTGAACTGCATCTGCTACTTCTCCGACCACTGCAGTAAAGACAGTGAGAAAACATGCTGCCAAGGGTTCAGAAAAGAAAACTATACTTAAAACACATAATAAAATTATTAATAAAATTCTGTAGCAGTAGGAACTAAATATCAGAGATTGATAGCTTTTACCATCAAAACTTATAAGAGCATTTTTTAAGAGTAGCAAAGAGCTGCTTGTTATGCTGGTGCACTTTCAACACAGCAGACAGCCATACTAAGTCCTACGCAGTTATTATCATGTTCATGGCAACATTTTTCTCTCCTGCCAGGCATAACCAAACCTCCGTACATAAGGAACAAATACTATATAAATGTTTAATATAAATTTCATGTAATGTAAATGTATATATTATCTAAATTGCTAATTATACCCCATCTGTATTTACAATGAAGATGAATGAGAGGAGAGTAAAGGAATAGTTAAAAAGTATTATATCTGCAAATATGAAATTGCATGAAGGGTAAGCTAAGCATATATGTTATCTAAAGCTGGTCAAAGGCATTAGAATAAAATAAGTTACATTGACCATGATCTAACTTTTGAGGAATTTTCTATAATTTCTATTTAATTAAATTTTTGACAATTCTTATTCATTGTTCAATACATGTTATTTAATCTCAAAGATGTAAACTTCTTCATAAATCCTGATGCTGCTGTACCCACTTCAAAATACAAAAAATTCAATAAATATGTATGTATGTGTGTGTATACAGTGGACCCCCGGTTAACGATATTTTTTCACTCCAGAAGTATGTTCAGGTGCCAGTACTGACCGAATTTGTTCCCATAAGGAATATTGTGAAGTACATTAGTCCATTTCAGACCCGCAAACATACACGTACAAATGCACTTACATAAATACACTTACATAATTGGTCGCATTTGGAGGTGATCGTTATGCGGGGGTCCACTGTATATCCAAACAATCGCAGACAGGCGATCTTAACTATGCAAGACAAGCCACAGGGGGTGGAAATCTTTAGCTCAAGTACTTTCACACTTCTCAGTGCATCATCAGGAGCTATGCAATGTTACAAGGCTGCAATTGAAGGAGTGAGGGAAAGTTTTCTCAGAATGGTGCAGTGCGGGTCTGTCACCTGCTGCTGGCTCTCTTCAAGAAGGCACTGGACAGGCACCTAAAGTCAGTACCTGACCAACCAGGCTGTGGTTCGTACGTCAACTTGCGTGCGGCCATCAGTAACAGCCTGGTTGATCAAACCCTGATCCACCATGAGGCCTGGACCAGGCTGTGGGGGCATTGACCCCCAAAACCCTCTCCAGGTATATATATATATACATGTATATATATATATATAATTTATTTATTAACACATTGGCCATCTCCCACCAAGGCAGGGTGGCCTGAAAAAGAAAAACTTTCATCATCATTCACTCCATCACTGTCTTGCCAGAGGCATGCTTACACTATAGTTATGAAACTGCAATATTAACACCCCTCCTTCAGAGTGTACTCTTTCATTTGCTCTCTTTTTACATTTCTTCACTACTCTCTTAACCTCTCTTTTTCTCTCCATATACTCCTCCCTCCTTGCATCACTTCTACTTTGTAAAAACTTCTCATATGCTAACTTTTTCTCCCTTACTACTCTCTTTACATCATTCCACCAATTACTCTTTTTCCCTCCTGCACCCACTTTCCTGTAACCACAAACTTCTGCAGAACACTGTTGCTACTACATTCTTAAACCTACCCTATACATCTTTGACCCCATTGCCTATACTCTCACTAGCCCATCTATCCTCCAACTTGTCAGTTTTAAACCATTTATCATATCCTCCAACAGTTGTTTATATCTTACCCGAACTGCCTCCTCCTTTAGCTTATAAACCTTCACCTCTCACTTACATGCTGCTTCCATTTTCCTTGTATCCCATCTACCTTTTACTATCACTGTAGCTACAACTAAAAAGTGATCTGATATATCTGTGGCCCTTCTATAAACATGTACATCCTCCAGTCTACACAACAGTCTTTTACCTACCAATATGTAGTCCAACAAACTACTGTCATTACGCCCTACATCATATCTTGTATCCTTATCCTTTTTTTCTTAAAATATGTATTACCTATAACCAAACCCCGTTCTATACGAAGTTCAGTCAAAGGGCCCCCATTATCATTTACACCTGGCACCCCAAACTTACCTACCCCACACTCTCTAAATGTTTCTCTAACTTTATCATTTAGATCCCCTACCACAATTACTCTCTCACTTGGTTCAAAAGGTCCTACACACTCGCTTAACATCTCCCAAAATCTCTCTCCTCTATACTCCTCTCTTCTTCAGGTGCATACACTCTTATTATGACCCACTTTTTGCATCCAACCCATATTTTAATCCATATAATCCTTGAATTTATACATTTATATTCCCTCTTCTCCTTACATAACTGATCTGTCAACATTATTGCTACACCTTCCTTAGCTCTAACTCTCTCTGATACTCCTGACTTAATCCCATTTATTTCTCCCCACTGAAACTCGCCTACTCCCTTCGGCTTTGTTTGGCTTAGAGCTAGGACATCCACCTTCTTTTCATTCATAACATTAGCAATCATTTCTTTCTTATCATCTGCACTACATCCACGCACAGTCAAGCATATCGGTTTTATAAAGTTTTTCTTCTCTTTTTTAGCATTTTCTGCAGGAGAAGGGTTTACTAGCCCATTGTTCCCAGCATTTTAGTCACCTCATACAACATGCATGGCTTACAGAGGAAAGATTCTTTTCCACTTCCCCATGGATAATAGAGGAAATAAAGAAGAATAAGAACTATTAAGAAAAAGAAGGAAAACGTATGTGTGTATGCATATACAGTGGGACCCCGGATTTCGAACTTAATCCATTCCGAAAGGTCATTCTAAATCCAAAAAGTGCAAGAACTGAAGTAATATTTCCCATAAGAAATAATGTAAATACAATTAATCCATTCCAGACACCTAAAGATATTCACAAAAAACATTTTTTAAAGAATAACTATAGTTTTACATACAGAAAACAATGGGAAATAAATATAAATACAGTGGACCCTTGACCAACGGCATTAATCCGTTCCAGAGAGCTAGCCGTTAGTCAAATTTGCTGTTAGTCAAATTAATTTTCCCCATAAGAAATAATGGAAATAGAATTACTCCGTTCCAGACACCCAAAAGTATTAAACAAAATAATTTTTTTACATGAAATATACATTTCCTTACACAAAAACGAATGGAACATGCAAAATAAACAATAATTAAATGCCACTTTTATTGTGGAGTTGTTGATGAGTGATGAGATGGTAGGAGGGCAGATGATGCAGGTGTTCTATTGTTTGGAAGGGGAATCCCCTTCCATAAAGACTTCAGGTACTAAGTCCTTTGGTGGGGTTACCTCCCTTCTTGGTTTTTTAATGCCACTAGGACCAGCTTGAGAGTCACTGGACCCCTGTCGCACCAAAAATGTGTCCAGAGAGCTCTGTTTCTCATGTGCCCTTAGAATTTCCCTAAAATGGGACACAAGAGTGTCATTGTACATGTTACCAATACAGCTTGCAACAGCTGTGATAGGATAAAATTCATCGATAAATGCTTGCACCTTTGTAAACATCGTACACATTTCCCTAATCCTTGATGAAGTCATCTTTCTCCGTCTCTCTTCCTCCTGCTCTGAAAAACATTCATGAGATGTGATTTGTTGCTGTTGCACCTGAGGCTCTTGCAGGTCCAAGATAGTACTGATGGTTGAATGGGATTTGTTGTATAGCCTTTCCAACTCAGACATACGCACTCCACTTTCGTATTTTTCAACGATCACTTTCTTCATTTCCATCGTAATTCTCACCCTTTTTACCACAAGATTGGCACTAGAAGCTTTCTTAGGGCCCGTGGTGGCTTATTTAGCAGTTACAAGCGCTAAAAACACTGGAATAATACAAAATATATTGCAGGTACACATGAATCGACCACAACAGCTTGTAAACAATGGCACACTGAATCTTGGAATGGCTGGGCCTGCTCCGGCCGCATGGACACGTGCGGGCCGAATGCCGTTAGACGAGTTTTTCACCATTGTTAGAGCCTTTTTTTTTATGCCAAAGAGCGCCGTTAGATGAATTTGCCATTACTTGATGCCGCCGTTGGGTGGGGGTCCACTGTATAAACATTACATATCTTTATTGAAGACTCTTGTTGGCTCATTCCTGTGATCCTCCAACTCTTCCACATCTTGGCCACTCACATCCAACCCCATGGACTTTCCCCAAAGACACAATACATTCCACAACAGGCATAGGGTCAACAGGGTTAGTCTCAAACCCTTCAAAATCTTAGTCGAGGACACATTCTGGCCACAATTTTCTCCAAGCAGAGTTCAAAGTCCTGGAAGTCACTTCCTGCCAAGCCTTACCTATAAGGCTTATGCAGTTGTATCATGTTTCTCAATTTCTTTACCAAAGGGCTGGCACTAGGAACCTTCTTTGGGGCCATGGTAGCTTATTTCGCAGTCACAATCAATAAACAAGCAAAAAAATTGTGAAATGTTTCAGATGAATGCTCACTCAAGCAGTGACAAAGCCAGACTGGTGGCATTCCCAGGTGGGCGGATGCGTATGATACGTGCAATTCCTGGGACAAGGTCCAAAATTCAAAGCAAAATTTTGCACAAAAAAGTGTCTGAAATCTGTAAAGTCCGATATCCGGTATGTGCGAAATCTGGGGTTCCACTGTATATACATGTGTATGCCTGTGTAGTGTGACCTAAGTGTAGGTAGGAGTAGCAAGATATACCTGTTATCCAGCATGTTTATAAGACAAGAGAGACACCAGCAATCTTACCATCATTTAAAACAGTTACAGGATGGTAGTACCTCCCTGGGTTGTTGCTGTCTACTCTACCCTGAGAACTCTCCCTGCTTTAGTTATTCTCTTGCAACATTGCACAGTTCCTGATGATGCACTGAGAGGTGTGAAAGTACTTGAGCTACAGATTTCCACCCCCCCCCCCTCCTCCCCGTGGCTTGTCTTGCACATACAGTGGTCCCTCATTTTTCGTAATTAATCCAATCCAGAGTGTGTGACTATTATTGAAATTGACGGTGTGCAAAACCATTTTCCCCGTAAGAAATAATGTAAATACAATTAATCCATTCCAGACACCCAGAAGTACTAAAACAAAATATTTTTTTTACATGAAATATAGATGAACATACACAGAAAACAATGAGATATGAATGAAACATTAACAGCATAATACTTACCTTTATTTGCGAGTCTTCTTAGTGTATGGAAGACTGGAGGAGGGGAGAGGTTAGAGTAATTACTGTTTGGAAGGAGAATCCCCTTCATTCAAGACTTCAGGTAACAAGTCCTTTTCCTGGGTTACTTCCCTTCTTTGTTTTCTAATGCCACTAGGACCAGTTTGAGAGTCACTGTACACCTGTGGCACTCAATACTTGTCCAAAGAGCTCTGTTTCTGGCATCTCTTTAAAATTTTCCTAAAATGGGACAAGACTTTGTCATTGTACATGTTGCCGACACAGCTTGCAACAGCTTAGTCAAGGTGACGTTTCTCCACAAATCTTTCCATCCCAATCCACACTGCACAAATCTCAATAATTTCTGAAGAAGGCACCTTTGTCCATCTCTCTCCCTCCTCCTCTGAAGCAACATGCTGAGCTGTGGTCTGTTGCTGTTCCAGCTGAAGCTCTTGCAGCTCTTCAGTGGTTAGCTCTTTGTTGTGGTCCTCCGCCAACTATTTCACATCCAACCCCATGGAACTCCCCAGTGCCATAATAGATTCCACAACTGGCAAAGGGTCCTCAGGGTCAGCCCCAAACCCTTCAAAATCCCTCTTCTGGACACAATCTGGTCACAAATTTCTCCAAGCAGAGTTCAAAGTCCTGGAAGCCACTCCCTCCCAAGCCTTACCTATAAGGCTTATGCAATGGAGGATACTGAAGTGATCTTTCCAAAACTCTCGTAGGGTCAATTAATTGTCTGAGGTCATATTAATTAAAGCACCTTTGAAACATTGCTTTGGTGTAGAGTTTTTTAAAGTTTGAAATGATCTGCTGGTCCATGGGCTGGAGGAGAGGAGTGTTATTAGGGGGCAAAAACTTCACTGTGATGAAACCAAACTCCTCCACAATTAGGTCATCCAAGTTTGGAGGATGAGCAGGTGCAGTGTTCATTAGCAGGAGGCACTTGAGTTCCAGTTTATTTTCCAGGAGGTATTTCTTCACACTGGGGCTAAACACTTCATTGAACCACTCAAGGAAAATGTCCCTCATAACCCATGCCTTATTATTAGCTTTCCAAAACACACACAATTTACTCTTCACGACATTCTTTTTCTTGAACACCCTGGGATTTTCGGAGTGATACACTAGTAAAGGCTTCACTTTGAAATCCCCACTAGCATTACTACATAACATGAGAGTTAGCCTGTCTTTCATAGGCTTGTGTCCTGGGAGTGCCTTTTCCTCCTGAGTAATGTTGGTCCTCTTTGGCATTTTCTTCCAAAAGAGGCCTGTTTCGTTACAATTGAACACTTGTTGGGGGACGAATCCTTCAGCCTCTGCATTTTTGTCAGAACTGGCAGCCTCCCCATGCCTTATCATACTGTGTATGCCACTACGGTTCTTAAATCTCTCAAACCAGGCTTTGATGGCCTTAAAATCACAAATATCAGTACTCGTTGCAGGCAATTTCGTTAGGAGATCGTCATGCAACTGCCTTGCCTTTTCACGAATAATTGGCTGCATAAGACTATCTCCTGCTAATTGTTTCTTGGTGATCCACACCAACAATAACTTCTCAACATCTTTGAGTACTTGCAATCTTATTTTTGTGAGCATATTTACCCCCTTTGCAACTGCAGCTTCCTTGATTTCCTTTTTCTTGCCCATGATAGAAGCGATGGTTGTATGGGGTTTCTTATACATCCTGGAAAGCTCTGCCACACGTACGCCACTTTCATATTGTTGAATGATGTTTTTCTTGAATTCTGTCGTATTTCTCACCTTTTTTACCAAAGGCATGGCACTAGGAGCTTTCTTTGGAGCTATGGTGCCTTATTTAGCAGTTCCATGCACTATAATGAATGGAATATTATGAAATGTATCATATGAACGCGTGAGGTGATGGTCACTCACTGATAAAACAGTGGCACACTGGCTGGGAATGGAGTGTGAGACCGTGCGGGGCCATGCGTATGCGTCCAGGACGAATGACTATTTGCGAGTCAAACGACGATTTGCAGGTCAATGTTTTGGTGAAAAAAGTTACACTTTTCGAAAATTACGACTTTGGATGCTTATGAAAAACGGGGGACTACTGTATATGTGTATATATACCTGGAGTTTACCTGGAGAGAGTTCCGGGGGTCAACGCCCCCACGGCCCGGTCTGTGACCAGGCCTCATGGTGGATCAGAGCCTGATCAACCAGGCTGTTACTGCTGGCTGCACGCAATCCAACGTACGAGCCACAGCCTGGCTGGTCAGGTACCAACTTTAGGTGCTTGTCCAGTGCCTGCTTGAAGATAGCCAGGGGGTCTATTGGTAATCCCTCTTATGTATGCTGGGAGGCAGTTGAACAGTCTTGGACCCCTGACACTTATTGTATTGTCTCTTAATGTGCTAGTGACACCCCTGCTTTTAATTGGGGGGATGTTGCATCGTCTGCCAAGTCTTTTGCTTTCGTTGTGAGTGATTTTCGTGTGCAAGTTCAGTACTAGTCCCTCTAGGATTTTCCAGGTGTATATAATCGTGTATCTCTCCTGCCTGCATTCCAGGGAGTACAGGTTCAGGAACTTCAAGCGCTCCCAGTAATTGAGGTGTTTTATCTCCGTTATGCGCGCCATGAAGGTTCTCTGTACATTTTCTAGGTCAGCAATTTCACCTGCCTTGAAAGGTGCTGTTAGTGTGCAGCATATTCCAGCCTAGATAGAACAAGCGACCTGAAGAGTGTCATCATGGGCTTGGCATCCCTAGTTTTGAAGGTTCTCATTATCCATCCTGCCATTTTTCTAGCAGATGCAATTGATACAATGTTATGGTCCTTGAAAGTGAGATCCTCCGACATGATCACTCCCAGGCCTTTGACATTGGTTTTTCACTCTATTTTGTGGCCAGAATTTCTTTTGTACTCTTATGAAGTTTTAATTTCCTCATGTTTACCATATCGGAGTAATTGAAATTTCTCATCGTTGAACTTCATACTGTTTTCTGCAGCCCATTGAAAGATTTGGTTGATGTCCATCTGGAGCCTTGCAGTGTCTGCAATGGAAGACACTGTCATGCAGATTCGGGTGTCATCAGCAAAGGAAGACACGGTGCTGTGGCTTACATCCCTGTCTATGTCAGATATGAGGATGAGAAACAAGATGGGAGCGAGTACTGTGCCTTGTGGAACAGCTTTTCACCATAGCTGCCTCAGACTTTACTCTGTTGACTACTACTCTTTGTGTTCTGTTTGTGAGGAAATTATAGATCCATCTACCAACTTTTCCTGTTATTCCTTTAGCACGCATTTTGTGCGCTATTACGCCATGGTCACACTTGTCAAAGGCTTTTGCAAAGTCTGTATATATTACATCTGCATTCTTTTTGTCTTCTAGTGCATCTAGGACCTTGTCGTAGTGATCCATTAGTTGGGACAGACAGGAGCGACCTGCTCTAAACCCATGTTGCCCTGGGTTGTGTAATTGATGGGTATCTAGATGGGTAGTGATCTTGCTTCTTAGGACCCTTTCAAAGATTTTTATGATATGGGATGTTAGTGCTATCGGTCTGTAGTTCTTTGCTATTGCTTTACTGCCCCCTTTGTGGAGTGGGGCTATGTCTGTTGTTTTTAGTAACTGTGGGAGGACCCATGTGTCCATGCTTCCTCTCCATAGGATGGTAAAAGCAGTTCTTGATGAACACGGAGTTCCACGAGTCTGGCCCTGGGGCAGAGTGCATGGGCATGTCATTTATCGCCTGTTCAAAGTCATTTGGCATCAGGATAACATCAGATAGGCTTGTGTTTACCAAATGCTGTGGCTCTCTCATAAAAAAATCATTTACATCTTTGACTGTCTGGTTAGTGGCTTGCTAAAAACTGAGTCATATTGGGACTTGCGTAGCTCACTCATTTCCTTGCTGTCATCTGTGTAGGACCCATCTTGTTTAGGTAGGGGCCCAATACTGGATGTTGTTCTCGACTTTGATTTGGCATAAGAAATACTTTGGGGTTCTTTTGATTTAATTTATGACTTTAGTTCTTCCTGCAATTCCTGACCCCTATAAGATTCCTTTAGCTTTAGTTCGATGTTTGCTATTTCTCTGACCAGTGTCTCCCTACGCATTTCAGATATATTGAGGGGCTTGGACTTCCAGCAGGCATGCGTGAGCGTGTTTGATAGGAGTGAATGGAGACAAATGGTTTTTAATACTTGACGTGCTGTTGGAGTGTGAGCAAAGTAACATTTATGAAGGGATTCAGGGAAACCGGCAGGCCGGACTTGAGTCCTGGAGATGGGAAGTACAGTGCCTGCACTCTGAAGGAGGGGTGTTAATGTTGCAGTTTAAAAACTGTAGTGTAAAGCACCCTTCTGGCAAGACAGTGATGGAGTGAATGATGGTGAAAGTTTTTCTTTTTCGGGCCACCCTGCCTTGGTGGGAATCGGCCAGTGTGATAATAAAAATAAATATATATATATATATATATATATATATATATATATATATATATATATATATATATATATATATATATATATATCTGCATAGCTGGGGTGGCTCCCTTACTGCTGGGCATCTGGCTGTTGTGAGGCTCCTCTTGATAATGTTATTAACCTCCTCATGTCTTGCAATCTTTCCCTCGGATTTACGGCACACAAGACCATGGTACCCGAATCGGTCTGCTGCTTCACTGCCACAAATACACCTGTGTTCGGCGAGAATAGGGGTGGCAAATCGAAGGGCAACACCGATGCAGATGGTCTGTGGGTCGAGGCGTGTGCCAAGGCTGGAGTTTGGAACAGCCAACATAAAGTCCCCTGCATGAGGAGCTCTCACTGCCAGGTGGGCTCTATCCTTCCCTGACATACTCTGACGCATTATTGAGGCTATATTTTCCACTATTGGACCATCCCAGTGCGATTGTTTGTAGTTGTTGGGGGGAGCAGGTCTGGTTTCAGAGCCCGTTCGATTATCCCAGATCATGGCTCCGTCAATGAACTTTTGGTCCTGGACTCCAATCTTGTCCTTAAGATGTTCAGGGAGAATCGCTGCTACAAGCCCTCTGGCTGCAATGCATGAGGACAGAAAAGCAGGTAGCGCAATCTGTGATGACTTGTGGACACCAATGCAGCCTAGTCTGACTGGAAGTGTAGCTTGACTTGTGGACACCAATGCAGCCTAGTCTGACTGGAAGTGTAGCTTGGTTCCACTGCCCGTCTTCTAGAGTAAGGTTAAGTACTTTCGTAAAAATCTGCCACAAGATACTGTCATATTTGTGCAGTATAGGGTTATATGAAGGTGCACATCTTAGGAAATATGTCAACCTGGGAAGACTCAAGCACTTTGTGAGAAGGTACAAGGCTTCGTGGGTGTCCAGATTGCCTATTCATTGTTCCATTCTCCTTAACTCTTCCAATTACTTCCTGAGAATTGTGTCAATGGCACTGCTTCCCAGAGGTGCTCCTAGCAAGACACTGTTTGTGGGGGCAATGAGTGCTGCTCCTGGTAGTTTTGATCTCACTGCATTTATCACTTGTTGACTGAGATGATTTCACATTTGGATGGATTCAGGATGAGACCCATTTCCTGTCCCTGTGTTATTACCTGTGTAAGATCATGTAGGAGGGACTCCTTTGTACCTGCTAGTGTGCCATCATCTAGGAACCAGATGTTTAGCTTGCTGGTCAATCTGACTGTGATTTCCCTAACTGCTATACAGAAGAGAAATGGTGCAAGAGGATCTCCTTGTTGGACACCCTCCGATAATGTGAGTTCATGCTCTCCAAAGAGAAGCATTGATTCCTTGCCATACCCAGCTGCAACAAAAGGGAAGAGACCAGGAAAATGTTCTTGTACTGCTGCATTCTTGAAATCTAATTTTACCACTGCATTGTCCTCAGGCAGGTTGTTGATATATGTCCTTGTTGCATGAACCACTGCTTCACTTCCTTGAGAGACCCCAAAGCCAAGCTGGTTTGGTTGAAGCATCATGGCTGCCTGTGCACGAATACTTCAGACAGCAGCTTTGGATACGAGGCGGCGTAACGTGTTGCCTACTGCAATTGGCCGAATTCCTCCATCCTTCTTTTTAAATGCACAAAGTGTTGCAAAAAAAAAGGTCTAATTTCATCAGGAATCAGACCAGCCAAGGAATTGTTGATGAACCTTGTGATCTCTGAAAGCAGTGTCTCTGCAGTTTCCCCAATAACTGGATTAACCATTTCCTTTAAATGCTGTGGCCTTATTCCAGTGTAACCCCCAGCAGAGCCCGATGGGAACGACATTATTGCTCTGTAAATGTCCGAGTCTTCCACAATCAATGGTTCCACAGTGGGGACAGAGGTGTTGGAACTGTTAGTGCCACTGGTTTCCCTGGTAGGGTGCTTTCCTCTAAGTGCTTCAACCGTGTCAGCATCCCTGGGAGCAAATGTGTCTTCACTGGTAATAATTCTGATTGCCCCTACTATGTTGCCCTCTTCAATTTTCTTGCTCACCTGGACTCTGACTTTTTCACTGTCAGTGGAGTGAGTGGGGGTTCTGCCTCTCCCTTTTTTGTGTTGACGGGGAAGGTGAATGAGGTTATCAGCTCTAGGAAAATCTCTTAAGGATTTAATTATCATTGAGGTTAGCCTCTTTCCCCTTCTTTCCAGCACAGCTAAGCAGACATTGTCAAAAAGTAGTAAGTTGTGCCAAGCCTTGATGGTTGGTGGAGCATTTAAGATAGTGGAACCATCGTTTACTTTTTTCAGGAGGTCTGCCAGTTTCCCAGCTGCATGTGGATGGGCTGCTTTGGGAATATGTGTGAGTGTCCTGGTACCTGTTGCTTTAATTGCTTCCAAGATATTGTCTGATGAGATGAGATCTGTTGGAGTAGGTTCAGGTGCCTGAGATGGCTCTGGATCATCACTTTCCACAGGAGGACAGCCTGAACCAGGGCAACTACCGTGTTTGCGGAGGAAACCATTAGAGTTGAGACAACGAAGCTGTAAGCATGACACTTGCCTCTCCTAGTATTGCCAGCCTTGCCATTTCCCTGGCTGCTTCCTTCCTCCTGGGAGGGGGTAAAGGAGGTTTTGTGGGCGAGGGGCTTGGACTTACAGCAGGAGTGCGTGAGCATGTTCAATAGGAGTGAATGGAGACGAATGGTATTTAGGACCTAACGATCTGTTGGAGTGTGAGCAGGGTAATATTTAGTGAAGGGATTCAGGGTTATTTTTATATATTTATATATTCCGGTTATTTTTATATAGCCGGACTTGAGTCCTGGAAATGGGAAGTACAATGCCTGCACTCTAAAGGAGGGGTTCGGGATATTGGCAGTTTGGAGGGATATGTTGTGTATCTTTATACGTATATGCTTCTAAACTGTTGTGTTCTGGAAATAAATGGTATAAAATACCGACACAATGGAAATATAAACACAAATGCAGTATAATGTGATCCCCCACTGACAACGTCTCACCCACACAGTGGGCCCTCCCAAGTCACACACGGATCTGTGTGTGACTTGGGAGGGCCCACTGTGTGGGTGAGACGTTGTCAGTGGGGGATCACATTATACTGCATTTGTGTTTATATTTCTGTTGTGTTCTGAGCAGATCCGTGTGTGACTTGGGAGGGCCCACTGTGTGGGTGAGACGTTGTCAGTGGGGGATCACATTATACTGCATTTGTGTTTATATTTCTGTTGTGTTCTGAGCACCTCTGCAAAAACATACATACATATATATATATATATATATATATATATATATATATTATATATATATATATATATATATATATATATATATATATATATATATATATATATATATATATTATATATATATATATATATATATATACAGTGGACCCCCGGTTAACGATTTTAATCCGTGCATGAGGGGTAATTGTTATGCGAAATAATCGTTATGTGAATGAATTTTCCCCATAAGAAATAATGGAAATAAAATTAATCCGTGCAAGACACCCAAAAGTATGAAAAAAATTTTTTTTTACCACATGAAATGTTAATTTTAATACACACAAACTGAAAAAGGCATGCACACTTACATGACACTTACTTTTATTGAAGATCTGGTGATGATTGATGGGATGGGAGGAGGGGAGAGCATTATCTTCTTACTGTTTAGAAGGGGAATCCCCTTCCATTAGGACTTGAGGTAGCAAGTCCTTTTCTGGGGTTACTTCCCTTCTTCTTTTAATGCCACTAGGGCCAGCTTCAGAGTCACTGGACTTCTTTCACACAAGATATCTGTCCATAGTGGCCTGTACCTCTCGTTCCTTTATGACTTGCCTAAAGTGTTTCACAACATTGTCAGTGTAATAATCACCAGCACGGCTTGCAATAGCTGTGTGAGGGTGATTTTCATCCATGAAGGTTTGCACTTCAAGCCACTTTGCACAGATTTCCTTAATCTTTGTAGTAGGCAACTTCTTCAATTTCTCTCTCCCCTCCTCTGAACCAGTTTCCCCAGGTCTGGCCTCTTGCTCTTGAAGTTGATCTATCAGCTCATCAGTGGTTAGTTCTTCATTGTCCTCCTCCACCAACTCTTCCACATCCTCCCCACTAACCTCCAACCCCAAGGACTTTCCCAATGCCACAATGGATTCCTCAACTGGCATAATCATCTCAGGGTTAGCCTCAAACCCTTCAAAATCGCTTTTGTCTACACATTCTGGCCACAGTTTCTTCCAAGCAGAGTTCAAGGTCCTCTTAGTCACTTCCTCCCAAGCCTTACCTATAAGGTTTACACAATTGAGGATATTAAAGTGATCTCTCCAAAACTCTCTTAGAGTCAGTTGAGTTTCTGAGGTCATTACAAAGCACCTTTCAAACAGAGCTTTTGTGTACAGTTTCTTGAAGTTGGAAATAACCTGCTGGTCCATGGGCTGCAGGAGAGGAGTGGTATTAGGAGGCAAAAACTTCACCTTAATGAAGCTCATGTCCCCATAAAGTCGCTCTGCCACGTCTGTAGGATGACCAGGGGCATTGTCTAACACCAGGAGGCACTTAAGTTCTAATTTCTTTTCAGTTAGGTAATCTTTCACATTGGGGGCAAATGCATGGTGTAACCAGTTATAGAAAAATTCCCTAGTGACCCATGCCTTACTGTTTGCCCTCCACAGCACACACAAATTATCCTTGAGGACATTCTTTTGCCTGAACGCTCTGGGAGTTTCAGAGTGATACACTAATAAAGGCTTCACTTTGCAATCACCAGTAGCATTGGCACACATGAGAAGAGTAAGCCTGTCTTTCATAGGCTTATGTCCTGGGAGTGCCTTTTCCTCCTGAGTAATGTAGGTCCTGCTTGGCATTTTCTTCCAGAACAGGCCTGTTTCATCACAATTAAACACTTGTTCAGGTTTCAGTCCTTCAGTTTCTATGTACTCCTTGAATTCCTGCACATATTTTTCAGCCGCTTTGTGGTCCGAACTGGCAGCCTCACCATGCCTTATCACACTATGGATGCCACTACGCTTCTTAAATCTCTCAAACCAACCTTTGCTGGCCTTAAATTCACTCACATCATCACTAGTTGCAGGCATTTTTTTAATTAAATCCTCATGCAACTTCCTAGCCTTTTCACATATGATCGCTTGAGAGACGCTATCTCCTGCTATCTGTTTTTCATTTATCCACACCAATAAGAGTCTCTCAACATCTTCCATCACTTGCGATCTTTGTTTCGAAAACACAGTTAAACCTTTGGCAAGAACAGCTTCCTTGATTGTCTTTCTGGTGCCCACAATAGTAGCGATGGTTGATTGGGGTTTCTTGTACAGCTTGACTAGGTCGGCTATACGCACTCCACTTTCATACTTATCAATGATCTCTTTCTTCATTTCTATAGTAATTCTCACCCTTATTGGTGTAGGGTTGGCACTAGAAGCTTTCTTGGGGCCCATGGTCACTTATTTTCCAGAAACAGCACCGAAAACACTGTAATAATACGAAATATTCCGAGTGTATGCTTGGATGTTACCGCGGAGGCTGGCTGGTAAACAATGGCACGGGCGGCACATGTGAGGCTGGCTGAGGGCGCACATTGGACGCGTCTCGGACGAAAATCGGTGAGCGGGTTTTTAATCGGTATGCGCGGCAAAAATTTTGCGATTAAAGTAAGCGGTATGCGAAATAATCGCTATGTGATGCCATCGTTATGCGGGGGTCCACTGTATATATATATAATATATATATAATATATATATATATATATATATATATATATATATATATATATCTCCATGAATGTATGTTTATGTGGTTTCATGTTTTTTAAGTCAAACTTGCATACTTGGCATATTCAGCCAACATTGTTTTGCTTAACAAGCAGAGCATAAATTCACTATTGCAATAACTTGGCCACTATTCCCCGTAACATAAAATTAGGTTATAATTTTCATTGAAGTTAAAACTAACTGTGGCATATTATGGGTGAAGAACAAGCAGATAAAATAGCCTTTGGTGCAGTTTAGTAGTATATAACATCAATTTTGACAATGTTAAGTCAGGATGCTAAATTAGTTTTGGTGTAAAATGAAAAAAAAGTGAAAACCTTGTCCATTTACATGGCAATACCAATGAAAAAGATAAAAACTTCAGATAAAATGCTGGGTGTTGAAGAGGGGTGGGATAGTTTTAAAAAGGCAGTGTTAGAATGAGAAGCAAAAGTTTGGGGTGGGTGCAAGAGGAAAGAGGAGTGATTGGTGGAATAATAAGGTAAGAGTGTGATTAAAGAGAAAAAGATAGCATATGAGAGACTTTTACAGAGCAGAAGTGATATAAAAAGTGGAGTATATGGAGAGTAAAAGAGAGTAGAAGAGACCAGTGAGGGAGTGGAAAAGGAGAGGAAATGATAGTGGGTGAGGCACTGTCAACAAATTTTGCTGAGAATAAGATAAATAGATTAAGAAAGCCAAAGGAACAAATGGATTTGACAGTTAAAAAAAGAATAGGGGAGTTAGTAGATGGGGGAGTTGGAAGTATTGAGATGGCAGAAATATTCTGAGGAACTGTTAACCCTTTGAGGGTCGACAGGCCCTCTCCGAGACTTGTTCTCAGGGTTGGCCAAATTTAAAAAAAAAAATTATTTTTTCTTATGAAAAGATAGAGAATCTTTTCCCGATCATACTGACACCAAAAGTATGAAATTTGATGGAAAACTTATGGAATTATGCTCTCGCAAAGTTAATGGTCTTGACGATGTTTACGCATCGGCGATTTTGCCCACTTTGAGCCCTCTTTTCGGCCAATTCCAGTCGACAAAAATCATAACTATTTCTCTAGAACTCCATTTTTTTCTATTGAATGAGTACAAGAAACCACACATTTATTGATTTCAACTATTCAATACAGTGGTCAGAATTAAGCAATTTTGCCAATTTCACACAAATTTCAAAAGATGCCAATTTCCAAATAGGGTCCAGAATAAACAAGAAAGACATTCCTGGCACTAAAATAACATTTCCTCTGTTCATTAGTCACATCCCCAGGCCCCTCTTATATTTCTTTGGCTTTCCACTTTCAATTTTTATTCTTACAAAAAATAGAAGATTTACTGTTATGCAGACTGCTGCATTAGTGTAGAAATGGTATAAATAATATCAGTGCACTTGTGAAAGAATATTAGACTCACCAGTTGACGTGTATTGGACGCTTGGCATGATTTGTTTACTTTTGAACTTTGGTAAAAATTGAACATTTCTGCTACTTTGAGCTCAATTTCAAGGTACTTTTCATTGTAAAACCAGTCAAAATCATCTCACTTTTTGTAATATGTGTTCCATTCTATAAAATGAGACCAAGAAAACTAGATTACAACAATAAATACCATACGAAAATACAGTGCAAAGTCGCTGTTTTATTCCAAAAACACGGTCAGTTTTTTTTTTTCTCATTATGCACTGTGTGCTGCAGGATTTTTTTTATACTGTGCACACTGACCACATAGACCCATTCTTTCATATGCATGCCTACCAGCTTTCTCCCACTAGATTTGAGGGCGCTAGAATTTAGGCGTACTAGTACGTCAAAAACCCTGGGCCATAAGCCGTACTAGTACGGCCGAAACCCTCAAAGGGTTAAATGTTGAAGAAGAGAGAGAGGCAGTAATTTCATGCATTGGCCAGGGAAGTATAACATCTTTAGGAGTAAAGAAGAACTGGATATGAGGCATTAGGTAGAATGAGTGACAGTTAAGCAGCTGGAACTGATGGGATCACAGCAGAAATATTAAAAGTAGGGAGAGGGGGATATATTTTTGGAGTGATTGGTACTTTGTTCAATAAATGTTTGAAAGAGGGGAAAGTACCTAGGGATTGGCAGAGAGCATCTATAATTCCTGTATATAAGGGAAAGGGGGACAAAAGAGATTGTAAAAATTGAAGGGGAATAAGTTTACCGAGCATACCAGGTAAAGTTTATGATGGTAGGGTTATTGAAAGAATTAGAGGTAAGACAGAGAACAGGATTGCAGATGAACAAAGAGGCTTTAGAATGGGTAGGGGATGAGTAGATCAAGTGTTTACAATGAAGCATACAAGTGAGCAATATTTAAATAAAGGTAGGGATGTTTTCATTACATTTATGGATTTAACAAAGTCATGTGATAGGGTGGATAGGGAAGCAATGTGGCAGATGTTGCAAGTGTATGGAATAGGTAGTAAGTTACTAAATGCTATAAAGATTTTTTATGAGGCTAGTGAGGCTCGGATTAGGGTGTGTAGGAGAGAAGATTACCTTAGACAGGGATGCATCATGTCACCATGGTTGTTTAACATTTATAGATGGGGTTGTAAAAGAAGTAAATGGTAGGGTGTTGGAGGGGTGGGATAACATTATGGGGACTCAAATACAAATGGGAGTTGACACAGTTACTTTTTGCTGATGATACCATGCTTTCAGGAGATTCTAAAGAGAAGTTGCAAAGGTTAGTGGATGAGTTTGGGAGGGTATGTAAAGAAAGTTGAAAGTGAACACAGATAAGAGTAAGGTGATGAGGGTATCAAATGAGTTAGGTAAAGAAAAATTGGATATCACATTGGAGGGAGTATGAAATAAGTGAATGTGTTTAGAGATTTGGGAGTAGATTTGTCGGCAGATGGGTTTATGAAGGACAAGGTTAACCACAGAACTGAAGAAAAAAAGGTCGATAGTGCATTGAGGTGTCTGTGGAGGAAAAAAACATTATCCATGGAGGTATAGTGGTACCAACACTCTTATATGGGTGTGAAGCATGGGTTGTGAATGCTGCAGGCAGGAGGAGGTTGGAGGCAGTGGAGATGTCATGTCTAAGGGCAATGTGTGGTATAAATATTATGCAGAGAATTCAAAGTGTGGAAATTAGGTGTGGGGTTACTAAAAGTATTCAGCACTCTGATTAAGAGAGGTTGTTGAGGTGGTTTGGTCATTTAGAAAGAATGGAACAGAGTAGAATGACTTGGAGTGTGTATAAATCTGTAGGGAAAGGAAGGTGGGGTAGGGTTCATCCTTGAAAAGGTTGGAGGGACGGGGTAAAGGAGGTTTTGTGGGCGAGGGGCTTGGACTTCCAGCAAGCATGCGTGAGCATGTTAGATAGGAGTGAATGGAAACGAATGGTTTTTGGGACCTGATGAGCTGATGGAGTGTGAGCAGGGTAATATTTTGTGAAGGGATTCAGGGAAATTGGTTAGCTGGACTTGAGTCCTGGAAGTGGGAAGTACAGTGCCTGCCATTAAAGGAGGGGTTTGGGATATTGGCAGTTTGGAGGGACTTCTAAACTGTCGTATCTGAGCGCCTCTGAAAAGACAGTGATTATGTGTGAGTGATAGTGAAAGTGTTGAATGATGAAAGTATTTTTCTTTCTGGGTTTTTCTTTCTTTTTAGGTCACCCTACATCAGTGGGAAACGGCCGATGTGTTAAAAAAAAAAAAGTAACATTCACACACGTACTGTTTTCTTATTCATTTCAGGCAGAATTGGTTAAACAAGCCGAGCTGCCCTATAATTGATCCTTTCAAAAATTTTACTTTGTGTACTGATACATATTTCTTGTGAATTAACACTATATAAATTTTTAATCTTACACCAAAACTAACTTAGAAACCTTAACTTTAATCAACCTTTCAAAATAAAATTTAGCTTAAGCCAAACCAAACCTATCTTAAGTCATTCATATAGTACAGTACTACAATTAATGAAATACTGAATATTAATTTTGTGATCAGATTCATTTTGGTGAAATTGTTGCAAGAATGAATTTACACTAGAGGTGTTTGGCAAAGCAA
Organism: Cherax quadricarinatus; assembly: GCF_038502225.1. NCBI lineage: Eukaryota > Metazoa > Arthropoda > Malacostraca > Decapoda > Parastacidae > Cherax > Cherax quadricarinatus. Next base: position 21,482,302 of record NC_091316.1, read on the forward strand.
TCATTGTTTTATAAGCTAAGATCACAGGCTCTACCTAAAGAGCATAGCATACTGTATACCTACAATTTACAGCTACATCTATTATAAATCTCTTTTGTTAGTAGTAACTTGTGAAATAAGCTAAGTGACCTTGGCACGTGAGAGTAAATTTCACCAGAGCAACAGGCAGTTAAAATATTATAACACATATAAAAATAAACATAAATTATATATATATATATATATATATATATATATATATATATATATATATATATATATATATATATATATATACATAATTTTTTTTATTATTATCACACTGGCCGATTCCCACCAAGGCAGGGTGGCCCGAAAAAGAAAAACTTTCACCATCATTCACTCCATCACTGTCTTGCCAGAAGGGTGCTTTACACTACAGTTTTTAAACTGCAACATTAACACCCCTCCTTCAGAGTGCAGGCACTGTAGTTCCCATCTCCAGGACTCAAGTCCGGCCTGCCGGTTTCCCTGAACCCCTTCATAAATGTTACTTTGCTCACACTCCAACAGCACGTCAAGTATTAAAAACCATTCGTCTCCATTCACTCCTATCAAACACGCTCACGCACGCCTGCTGGAAGTCCAAGCCCCTCGCACACAAAGCCTCCTTTACCCCCTCCCTCCAACCTTTCCTAGGCCGACCCCTACCCCGCCTTCCTTCTACTACAGACTGATACACTCTTGAAGTCATTCTGTTTCGCTCCATTCTCTCTACATGTCCGAACCACCTCAACAACCCTTCCTCAGCCCTCTGGACAACAGTTTTGGTAATCCCGCACCTCCTCCTAACTTCCAAACTACGAATTCTCTGCATTATATTCACGCCACACATTGCCCTCAGACATGACATCTCCACTGCCTCCAGCCTTCTCCTCGCTGCAACATTCATCACCCATGCTTCACACCCATATAAGAGTGTTGGTAAAACTATACTCTCATACATTCCCCTCTTTGCCTCCAAGGACAAAGTTCTTTGTCTCCACAGACTCCTAAGTGCACCACTCACCCTTTTCCCCTCATCAATTCTATGATTCACCTCATCCTTCATAGACCCATCCGCTGACACGTCCACTCCCAAATATCTGAATACATTCACCTCCTCCACACTCTCTCCCTCCAATCTGATATCCAATCTTTCATCACCTAATATTTTTGTTATCCTCATAACCTTACTCTTTCCTGTATTCACTTTTAATTTTCTTCTTTTGCACACCCTACCAAATTCATCCACCAATCTCTGCAACTTCTCTTCAGAATCTCCCAAGAGCACAGTGTCATCAGCAAAGAGCAACTGTGACAACTCCCACTTTATGTGTGATTCCCTATCTTTTAACTCCACGCCTCTTGCCAAGACCCTCGCATTTACTTCTCTTACAACCCCATCTATAAATATATTAAACAACCACGGTGACATCACACATCCCTGTCTAAGGCCTACTTTTACTGGGAAATAATTTCCCTCTTTCCTATGTACTCTAACTTGAGCCTCACTATCCTCGTAAAAACTCTTCACTGCTTTCAGTAACCTATCTCCTACACCATACACCTGCAACATCTGCCACATTGCCCCCCTATCCACCATAAATGCCACAAAGACCTCTTTAGCCTTATCTAAATACTGTTCACTTAAATGTTTCACTGTAAACACCTGGTCCACACACCCCCTACCTTTCCTAAAGCCTCCTTGTTCATCTGCTATCCTATTCTCAGTCTTACTTTTAATTCTTTCAATAATAACTCTACCATACACTTTACCAGGTATACTCAACAGACTTATCCCCCTATAATTTTTGCACTCTCTTTTGTCCCCTTTGCCTTTATACAAAGGAACTATGCATGCTCTCTGCCAATCCCTAGGTACCTTACCCTCTTCCATACATTTATTAAATAATTGCACCAACCACTCCAAAACTATATCCCCACCTGCTTTTAACATTTCTATCTTTATCCCATCAATCCCGGCTGCCTTACCCCCTTTCATTTTACCTACTGCCTCACGAACTTCCCCCACACTCGCAACTGGCTCTTCCTCACTCCTACAAGATGTTATTCCTCCTTGCCCTATACACGAAATCACAGCTTCTCTATCTTCATCAACATTTAACAATTCCTCAAAATATTCCCTCCATCTTCCCAATACCTCTAACTCTCCATTTAATAACTCTCCATCCTATTTTTAACTGACAAATCGATTTGTTCTCTAGGCTTCCTTAACTTGTTAATCTCACTCCAAAACTTTTTCTTATTTTCAACAAAATTTGTTGATAACATCTCACCCACTCTCTCATTTGCTCTCTTTTTACATTGCTTCACCACTCTCTTAACCCTTTCAGGGTCCAAGGCCAAAATCTGAAGTGGTGCCCCAGTGTCCAAGAATTTAAAAAAAAAAATTGTTATTTTTTCTTATGAAATGGTAGAGAATCTTTTTGTGAATGTAATAAAACAAAAAGTACGAAATTTTATGGAAAATTGACGAAATTATGCTCTCGTGAATTTTGATGTGTCAGCGATATTTACGAATTGGCGATTTTGCCGACTTTGACTCCCATTTTAGGCCAATTACATTATTCCAGTCGACCAAATTCTCAGCTATTTCACTAGTATTACTTCTATTCTATCGATTGAGCACAAGAAATCGCCAAGTCAACTGTTTCAACTACAAAATAAAGTGACCGGAAATTGGTAATTTGGCCAATTTAACACTAAGTTCAAAATATTCCAATTTCAAAATAGGGTCCAGAATAAACAATGTAGGTATTCCTGGCACTAAACTAACATTTCTTCTGTTCATTAGTTATGTTTTGAGGCTTTACAAATAAATTCCATTTTGATTTTTTATTCACATAATGAATTTTTATTCACACCAAAAAATAGAAGATTTACTGTTATGCAATATTGTAATAATTGTATAAATATCATCACCACATTTTTGAATGTATATTAGACCCACCAGCTGGCGTGTATTAGACGTGTGAGGTCGTTTGTTTACTCTTGAACATCGGCAAAAATTTAACATTTCCGCCACTTTGAGCTCAATTTCAAGCCATTTCCAGTGCTAACACCAATCAAAATTATCTCTATTTCTGTAATATGTCTTCCATTCTATCAAATGAGACCAAGAAATCACAAATACAACTATAAAAAACATACGAAAAAACACTGCGAAGTCGCTGTTTTAATCGAAAATCATGATCTCAGTTTTTTTTTCTCTCATTATACACAGTGTGCTGCAGGATTTGTTTTATGTGGTGCACACATACCACATAGATGTATTCTCTCATATCTAGGCCCAAATTTACCACTCACAGTTTATCAGAGTGAGCTGAGCTCATGACATAGATCTACGGTTTGGACCCAGAACGTAAAGCCGTAGATCTACGGGACGGACCCTGAAAGGGTTAACCTCTCTCTTTTTCTCCATATACTCTTCCCTCCTTGCATCACTTCTACTTTGTAAAAACTTCTCATATGCTAACTTTTTCTCCCTTACTACTCTCTTTACATTATATATATATATATATATATATATATATATATATATATATATATATATATATATATATATATATATATATATATATATATATATATATATATATATAATAAACATTTTTTTTTAAATTATTATGAACCTTAGGCTATGCAAAATCTAACTGATATTATTGAATTACAAATAAATACCTGAAGAAGCTATAGTTTAAACATATTTGATATACAGTGGAAGCTCTACTTGCGAGCGTGTCCATGTGCGAGTTTTTCCAAATACGAGTAGTCGATGGGTCAATTTTTTGCTTCCATACGCGAGCAAAATTTCCACAAGCGAGCAGACCTCAAGGCAGGTTCCTTGACACTGGTGAGGGGCTCTTGCTCTTGATCTCGGAAATTGTATCTCATTTGTTTGTTGGACTATCTTATTGAAACTTGGACAGTGTATGATGGAAAGATGCTTCTTAATGTACACCAAAAATGAAAGAAATCTAAGCATAAATAATGGAGTTCACTTCTCAGCAATTAGCCACCCTTAGTGGTAATTTCGAATGGTTTTTATGGTTGTATTCTCGTTTTTTTGGTCTCATTTGATAGAATGGAAGGTAAATTACAGAAATAGATATGATTTTGATTGCTTTCACGACGAAAAGTACCTTGAAATAGAGCTCAACCTAGGAGAAATGGTCCATTGCTTGGCTGTTTCAGTGTAAACAAATGACGTCATTGTCCATTCCGATATGCAGTCGTGAATGGGCTGACATATTTATACAATTATTGCAATAAGGAATAACAGTAAATCTTATATTTTTTGTGTGAATAAAAATTACAAATAATTTATATAATAATAATTATAATAATAGACGGCTTCAAAAGGCCGTCATTAGATGGCAGTGTTTATCACAACAAAGAGGGAGCGGTTGTGGCCGCCTCCACATGTTACATAATGACATATTTTATTCATTCTAGAGTATATATCGTGTTTCTATGTTATTTATATTGTCTGTTATGTCATATTAGATGAACTTTGATACATAAATAAGCTGTATAGATGATATTAGTGAAATTATTCATGAAAAATTTTGCCCGGTGTCCAGACAAACTCTCGTCCACCGCCGACACCTCCCATACCACTATATGAATGACATATTTTGTTCATTCTAGAGTATATATCATGTTTCTATGTTATTCATATTGTTTATTATGTCATACTAGATGAACTGTGATAGATAAATAAGCCATATAGATGATGATAGCGAAATTATTCATGAAGTATTTTGCCTGGTGTCCAAACAAACTCTCGTCCACTACATGAATGACATATTTTATTCATTTTAGAGTATATACCAGGTTTCTATGTTATTTATATTGTTTATTATGTCATACTAGATGAAGTGAGATAGATAAATAAGCCGTAGAGTTGATAGTAGCGAAATTATTGAAGTACAGAATTCCACTGGAACAGATTAATTGCATTTCAATTAATTTAAATGAGGAAAATTGACTCTGCAAATGAGCAAATCCAGTTGCGAGCAAGGTCATGGAACAGATTAAACTCGCAAGTAGAGGTTCCGCTGTATTATCTGGATCAGGCTTAACAAAATCTTTCAGTTAACTTATTTCCTGTGCCCTTCTGTGCTTGTATATTTTCTGCATGATTTGTTTACAGATTATGGAATATAAATTAGTAAAAATTGGTATAAATATTTTATGCCTAGGATATCTGAGATTCTAGCTCACAATCTTTTTTTAAATTTAAGAAATGATGTAGAACAAATAAGAAAAAATCAACCATACAACCACATAAGATTAAACACAGTGCCAAGAGCTCTTATTTCTTCTGACAGTTACATTTTGATGATTGCTAGCAAAAATTATTTTATGCTTTGTTGAGAAACTGAGCACAAGTGTTGAATTTCCTTCAGTACAGTATCACTAATGCATTCATTCAGCATTTTCGAACCACTTTCATATAATCAAATAGCTACACACATATTCTCTCCATCTACTAAAAGAACCCCTTTGATGCAGGCCATATCCAAGAGATTTTCAAACTATCAAAACAACTATATACAGTATTTTAGTTTAATTTGAACGTACATACAAGTTATTTTTCAACACTGTTCTTTGCATGGATAAATAAAAAAAAAGTAATAAAGTAGTATATAGATAATATGTATACTGAAAAATATATACAGTATTTAAAAAATACAAGTAAATATACATATAGTATTTTTAATTATACACGCACTGCTTGGTATCCTTTTAATAAAAATAATTATGACGAAGACACACTATTGGCCACTGTTCAGTGTATTAAATTTATGTGCAATAAGATCATAAGACTGGTGATATCTTAATATGCAACATGATAACTGTGAATAGTAGAGGTATTCCAATGCTTTTACAGTTTCTCTGTTCTTTGATGAAACCACAAAAGGACTTGGCATACTGCTGTGCTACTTTTCACTGTGGTTACATAATGCAATAGATTTGTGTGATGATGCACTTTACAATACAGTGCTTACAAACACTTCTGCTGCAAATCCTGGTTGTAATTCAGGTAAAGTACAATTATGTAATGTATAAATCAGACTTTATATTAATTCCAATTCCCACATTAACCCTTAAATGGTCCAAACAGATCGACGTTCAAATTCGTAGTGCTACAAAAGTAGATCTACTTTTTTTTTACATATTTTCAAATATAACAAAAAAAATGTAGATAAAAGTTTTTTTTACACGTTTTCAAATGTAAAACAAACAAAAAGATCTTAATATTTTTACATACTTTCAGATGTTGAAAAAACGTATATATACGTTTGGACCATTTAAGGGTTAAAATGAACAAACTGTTTATAATTTTGAATATATGTAAAGTTATAATGGATTTCTAAAAGGCATACCTTGTACATATGGCCTTATCTAGCAATCTTGTAGAAAAACATATGAAAGCCAGTACAGTATCTTCTTTGATTTTATTTTGCCTTAGATTGAGCCTCACTGGTTCATATCAGTATCCAGTGTGTGTGTGTGTGTGTGTGTGTTTTAAAGGGTGAAAGGATATGTATGATGCTATCTTGTATATCTATTTTGGCAATGGGAGCTTGATTGGTGACTAGACCAATTTCCTGATCTCTCGAGCCGCTTGGATAACTGAAGTAGGGTAATTACGGAGTTCTTGTGCTAACCGCACCCCTCCAACGGAGAATATAGATTGATCTGTTGGAGAAGTGTACACATTTTAGTATAATGTACATTAATACATTTACTTAATTTCAGACTGCTTTTTTTACAACATGAAGTCAAGAGAAATAAACCATAAACAGAATATGTATATAAGAAGGCCCTGCATATTCGGCACCTTTTCAGTGGCATTCGACTGAGCCCAGTGGCGTGTAGAGGGAGGGGCCAAAGGGGAAGTGGCCCCGGGCATCCAATTAGAGGGGGAAATAAGATAGTGATTTTGAAATTTCAACAGTGATAAATCAATTTTTGGAGGCTCACCACACTACAGAGGCAGTGGTTAGCCCTTTATTCCTTTAACATGGTGTACCCTTTCTGTCCAGAGAAAATGGTGCCCCCCCACACTCAAGTGCATGATGTATGTGGAGCATCCATTTGGGGAAAAGAACTTAATAAATTTGGTTTATATTTAAATCGAATAAAGTGTTTATTTCACATTTCATCTGTGTTTACATATTCAAAATATCTCCCTTTCTCATAAAATTTCTCAATACTAGGCCTTATATTTGAGTCTTTGGGGCATGCAATCAAGGAGTTGGCCCCGGGCATCACCAGACCTCTGCACGCCACTGACTGAGCCACCGTTCATTATGTTCGATGTTTTTATCGCTTTTCCACACAACAGTTGTGTGATAGTGTAAACACATTATCAGGCATTTTAGATGCAATTGGTAGGGAAAAAGCACACTTTTCCACCTGCTGGTGATTTTTGCTTATTGCATGGGATCAAGAACCTAAAAGCCGTACAAATAGAGCCCTTCTGTATATATTTTTAGGTTTAGTCTGCCTGAAATGCCCCGGCATGATAGTGGCTTTCTTTGTACTTAACAAATCAAAATTGTAATCACACATTTCTAGACAGACAGAGGGGGCAAATTTCTAGGTCTCCACCTTGACTGCAGTCTCAAATTTCAGACACACATACAGCAAATTCCCAAGAAAGCCTCCAAAACAGTAGGTATCCTTTCAAAGACACTGTACTATGTACCCCAATCAGTTTTTGCTCTGTACCACTCTCTTTACCCTTGCCTCACCTATGGTATTTGTGCATGGGGCTCAACCACAGCAAATCACTTTAAACCTTTAATAACCCAACAAAAAACTGCAGTGCGATTGATTACAAACTCCTGCACTAGACAACATACTCCATTGCTTTTCAAGAGTCTTAACTTGCTTAATACACAAAACATCCACACTTACAGTTGTGCCTACTACATATGCAGAATACTACACTCAAATATAAATCCTCCTCTCAAACTTCTCCTTGATGACTATAACAGAACACACAGCCATAATATGAGAGACAAATCACTCTGATATCCCTCGTGTCCATCTCTCCCTATGGAAAAATGCTATGCACATAAAGGACTCGAACATCTGGAATTCATTGCCAGAACATACTAAAGGACCCCTGCCTGCAAATCAGTTTAAGGGCCTACTTAGAAATCACCTCATCACCCAAAATTAACCAGACAAACCATACTTAATACCCACCAGTTACTCAAAAGCTACTAGAAAAGAAATTCTAAATAATTTAACACTGCTCAACTTAAAACTGTTTCAGTTTCACTACTGCATATTGTGCTGAGGATTGCTCAACCATTTACTCTTTACTTCATAATTAGGATCTTTAAATTGCATCGTTTTAAATAGTACTAAATGTAATACGTACGTCATGTTGTAAATTATTTTAAATTGTTCGTGTAATACTGTAATTTTTATAAACTAATTCACTAGTGTAACTATTCTCTACCGAACTTCTCTACTAGACTTATTAAAGCCATATAGCACTACCTAATAATACTCAGTTCTCTTGTACTCACTGTAACTCATCTAATGGCCATATGAGCTGTTACTGCCTTATTAATCTGAAGTTAATTTTAAGTTTGCCCAAAATGCTCTGCATACAAAGAGGCTTTTGGCATGTACACCCAGCTATTATATTCCTTTGTACAGCCATGTATCATGTAAAAATAAACTTATTATTTTAAATATTGCAAAGAAATATAAATCTTTAATTAAACAAAAGAATGTGCTAGTAGTGTACTGTACTCCTTTATAACGATGATAGCTTCTACTGCTCTCAAACTCTTAAACATATTGTAAAAGTGGCATTAAAAACCAAAATACATTAAAGATACAGAACTCTACATACACATGAGTTATCTAAACCTTATTATTATAGGAGAGCCCCGTTTGTACGGCTCTTAGGTACTTGACCCCATCCGGTAAGCAAGAATTGCAGGCGAGTGGAAAAATAATACAGAAGACTGTTATATTACATGGATTTATTTGCCACGTTTTGGCTATTGCACTACAGAAAAATTGCGGCACAATTTTATACAACACTTCATAAAATTAACTTAACATGGTTCTATTTGTGGGTGCGGAAAAAATTTCCCCAGCTCAAGCTGCTGCCTTGTTGTGAGAGACCATTGTGTTAGTGGGGGAAGCCCTACCACCAGCCCCTGCCACTCCCACCACCCCCTATCCCAGCCTTCATGAATGCATGTTCAGTTCCTTTCTCTTATCAAGTTTATTCTCTATAAGGATTAAAATGTAGGGTTTACAAATTTTGGTTATTGTGTGGTTTACATGTAATAAAATACTAATTAAAGAGGGGGCCACTAGGACACCTAGCATGGCTAGGCATTTTGGGCAAGCTTAGATGAATTCTTAACCCTAAATTATTACAAATTATGGAGTAAGTTGACTAAATACTAGTTTGTGAGTTTAGCAATGTGAATGCTTTTGTTTTGACACAATACATAGTTCTATATTGGAGTATCACAGGCAAACTTATGACTAGTTAGGAATCATTATTTTAAGATTAAGATTCATATTTCTGTGCTTATAGTCAAATGGGTGAGTGAGTGAGTGTAAGTGTGAACCACCAGGTGGTTTTTATGTAGTTAGTTGACGGGGTGTATCAGGGAGATAAGATGTTTTCTAATGGTAGTTTTGAAGGTGATGAATGTGTCTGCAGTTCTAGAGTTTTCAGGTAGGGTGTTCCAGATTTTAGGGCCTTTGACATATATTGAATTTTTGTCAAGGTTTAGTCGGACACGGGGAATGTCGTAGAGATGTTTGCGTCTGGTGTTATGCCTGTGGGTCCTGTCACAACTATCAAGAAAGCATTCTAGGTCAAGGTTAATATTGGAATTTAAGGTCCTGTAGATGTAGATTGCACAGTAGTAAGTGTGGATGCTTTGAACAGGGAATAAGTTTAGATCTATGAAGAGTGGGGGGGGGGGTGTTGCCAGGGATGGGATTTAGTGATTATTCTTACTGCAGCTTTTTGTTGGGTTATTATTGGCTTTAGGTGTGTTGCTGCAGTTGATCCCCAAGCACAAATAGCATAGGTGAGGTATGGATAAATGAGTGAATGGTATAGTGTGAGAAGGGCATTTTGCAGCACGTAGTATTGTATCTTGGAGAGGATCCCAAGTGTTTTGGATACTTTTTTTTGTTGTGTGTTGAATATGGGTGCTGAAATTCAGGTTGTTGTCGAGGTATAGGCCTAGGAATTTGCCCTCATTATGTCTGGCAATTAGTGTTGTTGATCTTAATGTTAAGTTGCACAACACCTGCTCTGCTACCAAACATAATATAGTAGGTTTTGTCAGCGTTAAGTGTAATTTTATTGGCTGTCATCCAAGTCAATATTTTGAGCAGCTCACCGTTAACAATGGTGTTGAGGGTGGCAAGATTAGGGTGAGAGATGACATAAGTCATGTCATCAGCAAAGAGAATGGGTTTCAAGGAGCTAGCTGTGTTTCTGAATTGTGCTTTGATCTTTTAACTGCCATATCTTGTATCTGCCAAGCAATCATGGCACCCAGTAGGCATATGAGTGTTGCTGAAAGTGGCAAGAAAAGGTATAAGCATTTAAATCTTAGAGTTAACGAAGAAAATAGTGATAAAGTAGAATGTCATTTAACGCGGTAGTTACGTTCCTGAAAATGCTGTGTTAGGTAAAACTGTGTTAAATGAAACTGAAGAATTTATGGGAAAAATAGGGTTACGTTCCTTGGAGCCCCCAAAAGGTCAAAACTTTTTTTTTAGACCAACAGAACTTACAAAAATGAAAGAAACATGTAATTGTAGTTCATTGTCGTGATGTATTATGTTGTTTTTTACTGCTTAAGACTACAAATGCAACAGAAATAATAGCATTTCTTACCTTAAATTGTGGGTGCTGGTGTTTGTCGATGATTGTGAAGAGAGTGGAGAGTTATGTTGTGGCCCTACTGGGTTGAGGTGGATAGCAGAGGTACTGGTACTGAAGTCTGGTTGTACTGGAGTGTGCATAAATTCTGTAATGGATTTCTGTTCTGTTTTGCACTGCAGTACATTATACAACTGACAGTAAGGCATCAGCTGCTCTAGACATCATTTCAGGGTCCTCTTCAGTGAAAAAGTCTAAGTCATTCAGTAAGTCAGTCAAGTCATTCAGTCAGTCAGTCAGTCAGTCAAGTCAGTAAGTTATTCAGTAAAGTCATTCAGTCAGTCAAGTAAGTCAATCAGTCAATCACACAAACTCATATTTACCTCATTCTTTTTGTGTGCAAAGTGACGATTCATTCTGGCTAAAGGTTATCTCATCTAATATCTCTATTTTCTTCATTAATTCTAAGACTTAAATGCTTCTAAGACTTAAATGCTTAAATCTTTCCTTGGCACTTTCAGCAACACTTGTATACCTACTGGGTGCCATGATTGCTTGGCAGATTTAACCCTTTGGGGGTTTTGGACGTACTAGTACGTCTTACAACCCAGGGTTTTTGATGTACTAGTACGCCTAAATTCTAGTGCCCTCAAATCTAGTGAAAGAAAGCTGATAGGCCTACATATGTAAGAATGGGTCTATATGGTCAGTGTGCGCAGTATAAAAAAAAATCCTGCAGCACACAGTGTGTAATGAGAAAAAAAAAACTTTGACCATGTTTTTGGATTAAAACAGCGACTTTGCACTGTATTTTCGTGTGGTATTTATTGTTGTATTCAAGTTTTCTTGGTCTCATTTTATAGAATAGAAGACATATTACAGAAATTGAGATGATTTTGACTGGTTTTACAATGAAAAGTACCTTGAAATTGACCTCAAAGTAGCAGAAATGCTCGAAAGTAAACAAATCATGCCAAGCGTCCAATATACATCAACTGGTGAGTCTAATATTCTTTCACAAGTGCGCTGATATTATTTATACCATTTCTACACTAATATAGTAGTCTGCATAACAGTAAATCTTGTTTTTTTTTTTTTGTAAGAATAAATATTGAAAGTGGAAAGCCAAAGAAATATAAGAGGGGCCTGGGGATGTGACTAACGAACAGAGAACTTGTTATTTTAGTGCCAGGAATGTCTTTCTTGTTTATTCTGGGCCTTATTCGGAAATTGGCATCCTTTGAAATTTGTGTGAAATTGGCAAAATTGCTAAATTCTGACCACTTTATTGGATAGTTGAAATCGGTAAATGGGTGGTTTCTTGTACTCTTTCGATAGAAAAAATGGAGTTTTAGCGAAATAGTTATGATTTTTGTTGACTAGTACACAGGAATTGGCCGAAAATAGGGCTCAAAGTGGGCAAAATCGCTGATGCATAAACATCGTCGAGACTGCTAACTTCATGAGAGCATAATTCCGTAAGTTTTCCATCAAATTTCATACTTTTGGTGTCATTATGATCGGGAAAAGATTCTTTATCTTTTCATAAGAAAAAATAATTTTTTTTTTTTTAAATTTGGCCGACCCTGAGAACAAGTCTCTGAGAGGACCTCTCGACCCCCAAAGGGTTAAGATATGGCAATTAAAATATGTATGTAAAGAAACACAGTGAGCTCCCAACTATTGTCCTACACACGTATGAACCAAACTGAAGGTTGGGAGGGTGGTGTGGGTGGCTGAGAGTGGTGGGGATGGCAGTAGGTCCCTCCCATTAACTCAATGGTGTAACTCGCCACCAATCCCGTGGGGGGATCGTGCGCTCAAATTTTTTTCCCATCCTGCGAACTGTGTTAAGTTAATTTTACGAAGTGTTACATAAAATTGTGCCGCAATTCTTCAATCGTGCTATACCCAAATCATGCCAAATAAACTCGTGTTAACCCCTTGACTGTTCAAACCCCAAATCCTGGTGTCAAAATTTTTTTGAAAGAAAGAAAAAAAAAAAAAAATTCTTGTGAAATGATAGAGAATCTTTTCCTGATGGAATTATGCTCTCGCGAAGTTTGCGACCTCGGTGATATTTACGAATCGGCAATTTCCCCCACTCTGAGCCCTATTTTTGGCTAACTCCATTGTTTCAGTCGACCAAACTCATAGCGATTTCTTTAGAACTCCATTTTTTCTACCGACTGAGTACAAGAAACTGCCCATTTACCGATTTCAACTACCCAATAACATGATCAGAAATTTGCAATTTGGCCAATTTCACAAAAATTAAAAAATATGACAATTTCAAAATAGGGTCCAGAATGAACAATGTAGACATTCCTGGCTCTAAAATAACATTTTCTTTGTTCATCAGTTATGTCTCCAGGCCCCTCTGATATTACTCTTGCTTTCTTGTATGAATTTTTATTCAAACAAAAAATAGAAGATTTACTGTTATGCAGACTACTGCATACTGCAACCCCTGAATAGGTCACAATGTATATAATGTATATTACCTGTTCATATAACTTCATATTGTTGATATTTGCGATATTAGCTAAATGATAAATATATTGCTTTATAGTATTATTTCTTAATTATATTATTAGGTAGAATGTACCATTTATACATTATTGAGTGCTCATTGCTAGAGTGTTAAGTAGCTGCCCGCATTGGCAAACTACCACTCCGCTTGTTTCACTGCCGGCTTCTCTGTAGTTGCTGGGCAGCAACAGTCCAAGGAGAATCACGTGATCAGGGTGGGGTGATCACACCTCACCTAGGTGAGGAGACTGCCTTGCATCTGGCAAGCTCTCTCTGATGATGATTCCAACAACACCTCCCTCTCTAGCTCTCCCTTGCTGGCCCTTGTTGGAACATCATCTCTGTCGCTCTCTCTTGTTGTTATTTCTGTGTAACTCTGTTCACAGAGCATAGCCTAGACTTAGTGATTTTCGAAATTTTACTGAGGTTGTGTGTCACACTGACACTCTGAGAAACTCAGGTCCTCAGCTGTAGCTTCTGACCTAATTTGAACTGGTATCTCTGCACCGTCACAGTCGGGGATTTTCTTATGATGAACTTAGATTCAATAGTATGGGAGTTTTGTGACTTTTGTGGAAGATCTGCAGATGGTCCCTACTTAGGGTCATTATGTTATCTCCTTGTTCCTGATTCTGTGTTGCTGCTGCTTGTTATATTGCTGTTTGGCGAATTGGTCATTTTACTGTTCCAGCAAGCTGTTCTGATTGCCAGGTTGGTCAAGAAGTTAGTTTATGTTAGGACTTTTAGTCAGTCACTGGTTAGGTCTAATCAAGTCTTGAGACATAGCGAACTACTTAGAGCACTTACACACATACACTAGTATTCACTGGCGATCTCTATCATTATTAGATATTGCATTTTTTGTAACACTGCAATATTGTAATAATTGTATAAATAATGTCAACCCATTCATGACTGCATATTAGAATGGCTAGTTGGACATTTATTGGACAATGACATCATTTGTTTACTTTTGAACATCGGCAAAAATCAAACATTTCCCCTAATTGAGCTCCATTTCCAGGTTCTTTTCATAGTAAAACCAATCAAAATCACCTCTATTTCTATAATATGTTTTCCATTCTATCAAATGAGACCAAGAAAACAAGAATAAAACCATAAATACTATATGAAAATAGACCACAAATTTCGCATTTTAATTAAAAAAAAAAAGTCGGATTTTTTTTTCTAATTATGCACTGCGTGCTGCAGGATTTTTTTATATGGTGCACACTGACCACAGAGACCCATTCTCTCACATGTGGGCATACCAGCTTTCTCCTGCTTGATTTGAAGCAGCTAGAATTTATGAATATATATACATCAAACACGGTGGCTCGTAAGACATACATATATGACCGAAACAGACACAGGGTTAAATGATGGTCTACAGTATTAGACAAGAGGTAGCCTGTGGCCTTAATGAAGTATCAGTTTGTACAATTAAAAAGAATGAGGTAAATTTTGGAGTTTGTGTGATAAATGACTAACTTGACTGATTTACTGACTGAAAGTTAGACTTTCTCACTGAACAGGACCCTGACAAATCTAGAAGCAGTGCTCTGAAATGGTGTCTAGAGCAGCTGATGACTTACCGTCAGCTGTATAATGTACTGCAGGGTAAAATAGAATAGAAATCCATTACAGAATTTATGCACACTCCAGTACAACCATCTGCTTCAATACCAGAACCTCTATCATCCACTGCAGCCCAGCAGGGCCACAGCATAACTCTTCACAATCATCGACAAATGCCAACACCCACAATTTAAGGTAAGAAATACTATTATTTCTGTTGCATTTGTAGTCTTAACCCTTCCACTCTCAAGACCCCCTGCTCACAAACTTGCTCTCAGTGTCAAAGAATTTAAAAAAAAAAAAAAACTCAGGTTCTCAGCTGTAGCTTCTGACCTAATTTGTACTGGTATCTGTGCACCGTCACAGTCGGGGATTTTCTTACGCTGAACTTAGATTCAGTAGTATGGGAGTTTTGTGACTTTTGTGGAGGATCTGCAGATGGTCCCTACTTAGGGTTATGTTATCTCCTTGTTCTTGATTCTGTGTTGGTGCTGCTTGTTATATTGCTGCTTGGCGAATCGGTCGTTTTACTGTTCAAGCAAGCTGTTCTGATTGCCAGGTTGGTCAAGAAGTTAGTTTGTAAGGACTATTAGTCAGTCACTGGAATTTAATTTTTTCTTATGAAATGATAGAGAATCTTTTTCTGGTGGTAAAGACACCAAAAATACGAAATTTGATGGAAAACGTACGGAATTACACTTTCGCGAAGTTAGTGGTCTCGGCGATATATACGCATCAGTGATTTCGCCCACTTCGAGCCCTATTTTCTGCCAATTCCATTGTTCCAGTTGACCAAACTCATAGCAATTTCGCTAGAACTCCATTTGTTCTATCGACTTGAGTACAAGAAACCGCTCATTTACCAAATAAAGTGGTCAGAAAATAGCAATTTGGCCAATTTCACACAAATTTCAAAATAGGGTCCAGAATAAACAATGCAGACATTCCTGGCACCAAAATAACATTTTCTCTGTTCCCTAGTCACATCTCCAGGCACCTCTTATAAATATTACTCTTGCTTTCCATTTTGAATTTTTATTCATAAAAAATAGAAGACTTACTGATATGCACACTACTGCATTATTATAATTGTATAAATAATGTCAACCCATTCGAGACTGCATATTAAACTGGCCAGTTGGACACGTATTGGACGGTGACGTCATTTGTTTACTCTTGAACATAAGCAAAAATTAAACATTTCCACTATTTTGAGCTCAATTTCAAGGTATGTTTCGTTGTGAAACCAATCAAAATCATCTCTATTTTTGTAATATAACTTCCATTCTATCAAACGAGACCAAAACAACATGAATACAACCATAAATACCATACAAAAATGCACCTCAAAGTTGGTGTTTTAAACCCAAAACACGGTTGGAGTTTTTTTCTCATTATGCACTGTGTGCTGCAGGATTTTGTTTTTTATACTGTACACACTGACCACGCAGACCCATTCTCACATGTAAGTCTACCAGCTTTCTCCTGCTAGAATTTTGGCATAATACTATGGCACCAACACTGGCTTGCAAGCCGTAGTACTACAGCACCGACAGTGAAAGGGTTAAGCAGTAAAAACAACATAATACATTACGACAATGAGCTACAATTACATATTCACTTTTATTTTTGTAAGATCTGGAGGTCTAAAAAAAAAAAAAAAAACTCGTTTGGCTTTTTTGGGACTCCCAGGAATGTAACCCTATTTTTCCCATAAGTTCTTTGGTTTATCTAACACAGATTTACCCAACACAGTGTTTTCAGGAACGTAACCACCGTGTAATATAACAGTCTACTGTAGTATTATTACTGCATGCATCTAAAATGTCTGATAACGTGTTTGCACTCATATATTAAGTGCTCAATACAGCTAGGCGTAACAAAACAGATAAAAGAAGTAAAATAAATACACAGTATATGCAACACTTACTGTAAAATATAGTGCTGGTTGCCCTTCCCTTACACAACTGTTTTGCAAAAATGGCAGAAAAGTGGTAAAAGCACCAAACATGATGAACAATGGCTCAATTGAAATCCAACAAAAATGTGCAACACCAAAAGAGGGTGCTGTATATGCAGGGCCCTCCTATATATTACATAGAAAACCTAGAAGATATTTCAATGCATCTCTGTTGCCTTTACAGAGGTCTATACACCCCCCCTTTCAACACACTTTTCTCATGGGAAGTGTCACTAAGTGGTCTCCCTGTGCTGCTCATAGAGGTTAAAGCAGCACTGTTATGATTATAATAATAGAGGTTGAAATTTCCGGACAGAAATAGGATGTGAGAAATAACACTTCTGAGACATTACCCTCTCATCATGAACAAAATAGTTATGGAAACAACAGACTTGATACTTTACAGTGTTTTCCTCAGAAATTAATACAGAAAGATATGAGAAAGAGCAGGAAAGTTGTTCTGAAAAGAGCTGTAAAGTTATTCTGAAAAGTGCAAGTCAGAATCAAATCTTTTGTTACAGCTCATCAAGTGTAAATAAAGCACAAAAAACAAAATGGGTGGTGGCAGTGGTTGGTAGGGGGGCTAAATGAGGAATAAGAATGGTGGGTGTCAATGGTTAATGTGTTTGTAATGATGGCGGCAGAAATAGCAATTATGAAAATATACTCATGAAATCGTAATGACACGATTGCAAACAAACCATTCCATACCTATGGTGTAGAAATGTACCTAGTTCGATGAATCTTATTGTGGCTAGCTGGCCCAGTGGCTAACGTGATGGTCTGGAGTTTTGATACTCTCTGATCGTGGGTTCTATCCCCGCCCGTGGTATGGTTTGGTTTTTTTATGACAATATTCAGTAGCAGAAAAGTTGAAGCAAATGATAATGAAGAAATGGGAAGATACAGCAGTGCATGAAGAGTGATTCAGCATTCTATATTACTCCTCAGTTGAAGAAATGATCGACACAGGCAAGCCTTTAATGGAGAACATTTCTCTTGTAAAGTGAATATGATCATATTTGTCAATGGTTTCACTGCCTCTTAAATATGTTGGGAGGCAAAATTAACAGATTCTTAAAAATGCATATCAGTAAATCATTTGTAACTGATGTAGAACAAGATGTTAGTATTCAGTATAAGACACAGTATAAACATCAGCATCCAAAATGTTATCACTTTCTAAAAATACAAAGAATCATACACACCTGCAGCTAGTTCGTATATCTGTGGAGGTAATTCGGCAAAATAAGTATGTCTTAGTGCTGCCTCTGATGAGATCCTCTTGTTAGGCTGAATCTGTAATAGAGATTCATAAATTGAGCCTGAATTCCTTCTGTCCATCCCACCCCCCCACAGGCTGTATAATCCCTTTGGGTTTAGTGCTCCCCATGCTAATAATAATGTAACAAAAAGATATTTTAATCCTCATATGTTCAGCATAAGCCAAAGTAATTGAAGATTTTTGAACTTCCTGAAATATTTACTAAGGAATTTCAGCATCATTATTGGTGTCAAGAGTTAAAGCAGACACCCAGAAATCACTGTCTGCCTAATTCAGTGTCTGAAAAAAAAACAGCACATACATGTACTTGCTTTAACCCTTTCAGGGTCCAAGGCCAAAATCTGAAGTGGTGCCCCAGTGTCCAAGAATTTTCAAAAAAATTTTTTTTATTTTTTCTTATGAAATGGTAGAGAATCTTTTTGTGAAGGTAATAAAACAAAAAGTACGAAATTTGATGGAAAATTGACGAAATTATGCTCTCGTGAATTTTGATGTGTCAGCGATATTTACGAATCGGCGATTTTGCCGACTTTGACTCCCATTTTAGGCCAATTGCATTATTCCAGTCGACCAAATTCTTAGCTATTTCACTAGTATTACTTCTATTCTATCGATTGAGCACAAGAAATCGCCAAGTCAACCATTTCAACTACAAAATAAAGTGACCGGAAATTGGTAATTTGGCCAATTTAACACAAAGTTCAAAATATTCCAATTTCAAAATAGGGTCCAGAATAAACAATGTAGGTATTCCTGGCACTAAACTAACATTTCCTCTGTTCATTAGTTATGTTTTGAGGCTTTACAAATAAATTCCATTTTGAATTTTTATTCACATAATGAATTTTTATTCACACCAAAAAATAGAAGATTTACTGTTATGCAATATTGTAATAATTGTATAAATATCATCACCACATTTTTGAATGTATATTAGACCCACCAGCTGGCGTGTATAAGACGTGTGAGGTCGTTTGTTTACTCTTGAACATCGGCAAAAATTTAACATTTCCGCCACTTTGAGCTCAGTTTCAAGCCATTTCCAGTGCAAACACCAATCAAAATTATCTCTATTTCTGTGAAATGTCTTCCATTCTATCAAATGAGACCAAGAAATCACAAATACAACTATAAAAAACATACGAAAAAACACTGCAAAGTCGCTGCTTTAATCGAAAATCACAGTCTCAGTTTTTTTTCTCTCATTATACACAGTGTGATGCAGGATTTGTTTTATGTGGTGCACACATACCACATAGATGTATTCTCTCATATCTAGGCCCAAATTTACCACTCACAGTTGATCAGAGTGAGCTGAGCTCATGACGTAGATCTACGGTTTGGACCCTGAACGTAAAGCCGTAGATCTACGGGACGGACCCTGAAAGGGTTAAAGGTTACAGGACATATACTTTGACAAATCTGACTTGACACAGTAGTGCTTTGTAATGCATTTGTGATTACCTGTAAACACTAACCTCAAACTTGTCTCAGTGACACTGGCCATAACACAGGCAATGTATAGAACAAAACCTACAATCACCACAACAGTCCAGGTACTGATGCTTTATCAAATAAACTAACAGTGTATTGACCATAAGCCTGGTCTCAGACCGGGCCACGGGGGCACTGACCCCCGAAACCGTCTCCAGGTAAGCAATATAGTTCAAGTTTTCAAGATAATTTGTTATATTTTATATCTAAATTCACTAGAATTACTGACATATCTGCTTCTAAACTAGACCAAATTTGAACCAATGCAAATGCCCCACTAGTCAGGTATAATTGCTGACATGATGACAGGCCACTACCCTATTTTCCATATTACAAACATTACTAAACCCCTATTAGAAATAAAATAATGTACTTAAAACTTACTGTACAGTGGACCCTCAACCAGCGATATTAATCCGTTCCTGAGAGCTCATCGTTAGTCAAAATTATCGTTAGTCAAGTTAATTTTCCCCATAAGAAATAATGGAAATCAAATTAATCCGTGCAAGACACCCAAAAGTATTGAAAAAAAAAATTTTTTACCACATGAAATATTAATTTTAATACACACAAACTGAAGATTACATGCACAGTTACATGACACTTACCTTTATTGAAGATCTGGTGATGATTGATGGGATAGGAGGAGGGGAGAGGTGTTAGTGTTTAGAAGGGGAATCCCCTTCCATTAGCACTTGAGGCAGCAAGTCTTTTTCTGGGGTTACTTCCCTTGTTCTTTTAATGCCACTAGGACCAGCTTCAGAGTCACTGGACTTCTGTCGCACAACATATCTGTCCATAGTTACCTGTACCTCTCGTTCCTTTATGACTTTCCTAAAGTGGTTCACAACATTGTCAGTGTCACCATTAAACACTTGTTCAGGTTTCAGTCCTTCACTGTCTATGTACTCCTTGAATTCCTGCACATATTTTTCAGCTGCTTTATGGTCCAAACTGGCAGCCTCACCATGCCTTATCACACTATGTATGCCGCTACGATTCTTAAATCTCTCAAACCAACCTTTGCTGGCCTTAAATTCACTCAAATCACCACTAGTTGCTGGCATTTTTCTAATTAAATTGTCATGCAACTTCCTAGCCTTTTCACATATGATCGCTTGAGAGATGCTATCTCCTGCTATCTGTTTTTCGTTTATCCATAACAATAACAGTCTCTCAACATCTTCTATCACTTGCGATCTCAGTTTTGAAAACATAGTTGCACCTTTGGCAAGAACAGCTTCCTTAATTGCCGTTTTCTTGGCCACAATAGTAGCGATGGTTGATTGGGGTTTTGTGTACAGCCTGGCCAGCTCGGAGACACGCACTCCACTTTCATACTTGGCAATGATCTCTTTCTTCATATCCATAGTAATTCTCACCCTTTTTGCTGTAGGGTTGGCACTAGAAGCTTTCTTGGGGCCCATGGTGACTTATTTTGTAGGTGCAATCACTAAAAAGGCTGTGATAATATGAAATGTTCCGATTGTATGCTTGGAAGCGGCCGCGGTGGCTGGCTGGCTTGTAAACACTGGCCAGAAGTGGACACATCTCAGACGGAACGAATAGTGTTGGTCGAGTTTTTTAGCGCTAATCGAGGCAAAATTTTTGCGATAAAATGTATCGCTAGTCAGATTTATTGTTAATCGATGGCATCGCTGGTCGAGGGTCCACTGTACTTCATAAAAGCATCAACTGACCACTTAATCACAGGATATGCACTACCCAAATTATGTATTAACAAAGGAATATCTCAAAACCTGTAAACTAACATGAGTAGGTAGTAGCTTGTACTGTAGTAGAGTAAAATGCTGGAAAAATAAACACAAAAGCAGTATAATGTGATCCTTTACTCACAACGTTTCACTAGTACGTTGTTAATAAAGGATCACATTATACTACTCTTGTGTTTATTTTTCTATTGTGTCAGTATTTTATATCATTTACTTCCAGAGTAAAATGTTCTCAGCATTTGTTTTTAATTATTCTTTGTGGCACCGCTGGCTTTAATGTACACACAACCATATTCTACCCCACATGAAACTGGGACAAAAACTTAAGAGGTGCAGACAGGTATAACAGGGAATGTACTCCAATGGATCAAAGAGTGATTATTCAGGAAGAGTGGCAGATTGGAGAAGAATAACAGGTACTATAAGGATCTGGACAAACTGCAGGATTGGTCAGAAAAATGGCTGCTTGAGTTCAGCTACAGAAAATGCCAGGCTAAGACTGAGAAAGGGTCCAAAAGACCAATCACAGAGCACAGACTCAGAGGACAAAGGCTGCAGACCTCACTTAAAGAGAAAGATCTAAGAGCAAGCACAGTGCCTAACATGTTAGAGTATCACATCAACTGAAAAACCTCTGTAGCCAATGCTCACCTGGTAAATCCTTTAACAATCTCACTAAAGGCCATTTCAGGCCCTTTATACAATATATATGACAGGCCCATTTTGGAGTATCTACTGGCATGGAGCCCACACCAGAGGAAGGATGTCAAGAAACTGGAGAAAGTGCAGATGTATGCAACAAGACTAGCTCCAGAACTAAGGGGTACAAGCTATGAGGAAAGGCCAGCGGAATTAAATCTAATGACACTGGATGACAGAAGGACCAGAAGAGACATGATAAAAACATACAAAATACTCAAGAGGAACTGATGGGGTACACACGGACAGTCTGTTTAACCCTTAAACGGTCCAAATAGATCGACGTTCAAATCCGTAGTGCTCCAAAAGTACATCTATGTTTTTTTTTACATATTTTCAAATAGGTAGTAGGTTGGTAGACAGCAACCCCCCAGGGAAGTACTACCGTCTTGCCAGATGACTGTGAAACAGAAACCTGTAACTGTTTTGCATGATGGTAGGATCGCTGGTTTCTTTTTCTGTTTCATAAACACGCTAGATAACAGGGATATCTTGCTACTCCTACTTACACTTTGGTCACACTTCACAGACACGTACATGCATATATATATATACATACATCTAGGTTTTTCTCCTTTTTCTAAATAGCTCTTGTTCTTCTTTATTTCTTCTATTGTCCATGGGGAAGTGGAAAAGAATCTTTCCTCCATAAGCCATGCGTGTCGTATGAGGCGACTAAAATGCTGGGAGCAATGGGCTAGTAACCCCTTCTCCTGTAGACATTTACTAAAAAAGAGAAGAAGAAAAACTTTATAAAACTGGGATGCTTGAATGTGCGTGGATGTAGTGTGGATGACAAGAAACAGATGATTGCTGATGTTATGAATGAAAAGAAGTTGGATGTCCTGGCCCTAAGTGAAACAAAGCTGAAGGGGGTAGGGGAGTTTCGGTGGGGGGAAATAAATGGGATTAAATCTGGAGTATCTGAGAGAGTTAGAGCAAAGGAAGGGGTAGCAGTAATGTTGAAGGATCAGTTATGGAAGGAGAAAAGAGAATATGAATGTGCAAATTCAAGAATTATGTGGATCAAAGTAAAGGTTGGATGTGAAAAGTGGGTCATAATAAGTGTGTATGCACCTGGAGAAGAGAGGAATGTAGAGGAGAGAGAGAGATTTTGGGAGATGTTAAGTGAATGTATAGGAGCCTTTGAACCAAGTGAGAGAGTAATTGTGGTAGGGGACCTGAATGCTAAAGTAGGAGAAACTTTTAGAGAGGGTGTGGTAGGTAAGTTCGGGGTGCCAGGTGTAAATGATAATGGGAGCCCTTTGATTGAACTTCGTATAGAAAGGGGTTTAGTTATAGGTAATACATATTTTAAGAAAAAGAGGATAAATAAGTATACAAGATATGATGTAGAGCGAAATGACAGTAGCTTGTTGGATTATGTATTGGTAGATAAAAGACTGTTGAGTAGACTTCAGGATGTACATGTTTATAGAGGGGCCACAGATATATCAGATCACTTTTTAGTTGTAGCTACACTGAGAGTAAAAGGTAGATGGGATACAAGGAGAATAGAAGCATCAGGGAAGAAGAGAGAGGTGAAGGCTTATAAACTAAAAGAGGAGGCAGTTAGGGTAAGATATAAACAGCTATTGGAGGATAGATGGGCTAATGAGAGCATAGGCAATGGGGTCGAAGAGGTATGGGGTAGGTTTAAAAATGTAGTGTTGGAGTGTTCAGGAGAAGTTTGTGGTTACAGGAAGGTGGGTGCAGGAGGGAAGAGGAGCGATTGGTGGAATGATGATGTAAAGAGAGTAGTAAGGGAGAAAAAGTTAGCATATGAGAAGTTTTTACAAAGTGGAAGTGATGCAAGGAGGGAAGAGTATATGGAGAAAAAGAGAAAGGTTAAGAGAGTGGTGAAGCAATGTAAAAAGAGAGCAAATGAGAGAGTGGGTGAGATGTTATCAACAAATTTTGTTGAAAATAAGAAAAAGTTTTGGAGTGAGATTAACAAGTTAAGGAAGCCTAGAGAACAAATGGATTTGTCAGTTAAAAATAGGAGAGGAGAGTTATTAAATGGAGAGTTAGAGGTATTGGGAAGATGGAGGGAATATTTTGAGGAATTGTTAAATGTTGATGAAGATAGGGAAGCTGTGATTTCGTGTATAGGGCAAGGAGGAATAACATCTTGTAGGAGTGAGGAAGAGCCAGTTGTGAGTGTGGGGGAAGTTCGTGAGGCAGTAGGTAAAATGAAAGGGGGTAAGGCAGCCGGGATTGATGGGATAAAGATAGAAATGTTAAAAGCAGGTGGGGATATAGTTTTGGAGTGGTTGGTGCAATTATTTAATAAATGTATGGAAGAGGGTAAGGTACCTAGGGATTGGCAGAGAGCATGCATAGTTCCTTTGTATAAAGGCAAAGGGGACAAAAGAGAGTGCAAAAATTATAGGGGGATAAGTTTGTTGAGTGTAGGTAGTAGGTTGGTAGACAGCAACCGCCCAGGGAGGTACTACCGTCCTGCCAAGTGAGTGTAAAACGAAAGCCTGTAATCGTTTTACATGATGGTAGGATTGCTGGTGTCTTTTGTCTGTCTCATAAATATGCAAGATTACAGGTAAGTCTTGCTACTTCTACTTACACTTAGGTCACACTACACATACATGTACAAGCATATATATACACACCCCTCTGGGTTTTCTTCTATTTTCTTTCTAATTCTTGTTCTTGTTTATTTCCTCTTATCTCCATGGGGAAGTGGAACAGAATTCTTCCTCTGTAAGCCATGCGTGTCGTAAGAGGCGACTAAAATGCCGGGAGCAAGGGGCTAGTAACCCCTTCTCCTGTATATATTACTAAATTTAAAAGGAGAAACTTCAGTTTTTTTTTTTGGGCCACCCCACCTCAGTGGGATACGGCTGGTACGTTGAAAGAAGAAGTAGTTTGTTGAGTGTACCTGGTAAAGTGTATGGTAGAGTTATTATTGAAAGAATTAAGAGTAAGACAGAGAATAGGATAGCAGATGAACAAGGAGGCTTTAGGAAAGGTAGGGGGTGTGTGGACCAGGTGTTTACAGTGAAACACATAAGTGAACAGTATTTAGATAAGGCTAAAGAGGTCTTTGTGGCATTTATGGATTTGGAAAAGGCGTATGACAGGGTGGATAGGGGGGCAATGTGGCAGATGTTGCAGGTGTATGGTGTAGGAGGTAGGTTACTGAAAGCAGTGAAGAGTTTTTACGAGGATAGTGAGGCTCAAGTTAGAGTATGTAGGAAAGAGGGAAATTATTTCCCAGTAAAAGTAGGCCTTAGACAAGGATGTGTGATGTCACCATGGTTGTTTAATATATTTATAGATGGGGTTGTAAGAGAAGTAAATGCAAGGGTCTTGGCAAGAGGCGTGGAGTTAAAAGATAAAGAATCACACATAAAGTGGGAGTTGTCACAGTTGCTCTTTGCTGATGACACTGTGCTCTTGGGAGATTCTGAAGAGAAGTTGCAGGGATTGGTGGATGAATTTGGTAGGGTATGCAAAAGAAGAAAATTAAAAGTGAATACAGGAAAGAGTAAGGTTATGAGGATAACAAAAAGATTAGGTGATGAAAGATTGGATATCAGATTGGAGGGAGAGGGTATGGAGGAGGTGAATCATAAAATTGATGAGGGGAAAAGGGTGAGTGGTGCACTTAGGAGACTGTGGAGGCAAAGAGGGGAATGTATGAGAGTATAGTTTTAACAACGCTCTTATATGGGTGTGAAGCATGGGTGATGAATGTTGCAGCGAGGAGAAGGCTGGAGGCAGTGGAGATGTCATGTCTGAGGGCAATGTGTGGTGTGAATATAATGCAGAGAATTCGTAGTTTGGAAGTTAGGAGGAGGTGCGGGATTACCAAAACTGTTGTCCAGAGGGCTGAGGAAGGGTTGTTGAGGTGGTTCAGACATGTAGAGAGAATGGAGCAAAACAGAATGACTTCAAGAGTGTATCAGTCTGTAGTGGAAGGAAGGCGGGGTAGGGGTCGGCCTAGGAAAGGCTGGAGGGAGGGGGTAAAGGAGGTTTTGTGTGCGAGGGGCTTGGACTTCCAGCAGGCATGCGTGAGCGTGTTTGATAGGAGTGAATGGAGACAAATGGTTTTTAATACTTGACGTGCTGTTGGAGTGTGAGCAAAGTAACATTTATGAAGGGGTTCAGGGAAACCGGCAGGCCGGACTTGAGTCCTGGAGATGGGAAGTACAGTGCCTGCACTCTGAAGGAGGGGTGTTAATGTTGCAGTTTAAAAACTGTAGTGTAAAGCACCCTTCTGGCAAGACAGTGATGGAGTGAATGATGGTGAAAGTTTTTCTTTTTCGGGCCACCCTACCTTGGTGGGAATCGGCCAGTGTGATAATAAAAATAAAAAATATTTTCAAATACAGTGGACCCCCGCTTAACGATCACCTCCCAATGTGGCCAATTATGTAAGTGCATTTGTACGTGTATGTTTGGGGGTCTGTAATGGACTAATCTACTTCACAATATTCCTTATGGGAACAAATTCGGTCAGTACTGGCACCTGAACATACTTCTGGAATGAAAAAATATCGTTAACCGGGGGTCCACTGTATAACAAAAAAAAAAAGTAGATAAAAGTTTTTTTTACACATTTTCAAATGTTGAAAAAACGTATATATATGTTTGGACCATTTAACCCTTTGACTGTTTAGGCCGTATAAATACATCTTACGCGCTACTGTTTCTGACGTATATACAGTGGATCCCCGCATAACGCTATTAATCCGTTCCTAGAGCTCAATGTTATGCGAAATTACTGTTATGCGAATTAATTTTCCCCATAAGAAATAATGGAAATCAAATTAATTCGTGCAAGACACCCAAAAGTATGAAAATAAAAAAAAATTTTACCACATGAAATATTAATTTTAATACACACAAACTTAAGAAAACATGCACAGTTACATGACACTTACCTGTATTGAAGATGTGGTGATGATTGATGGGATGGGAGGAGGGGAGACTGGATGGTTTTAGTGTTTAGAAGGGGAATCCCCTTCCATTAGGACTTGAAGTGTCAAGTCCTTTTCCAGGGTTGCTTCCCTTCTTCTTTTAATGCCACTAGGACCAGCTTCAGTCACTGGACTTCTGTCGCACAACATATCTGTCCATAGTGGCCTGTATCTCTCGTTCCTTTATGACTTTCCTAAAGTGTTTCACAACAGTGTCAGTGTAACAGTCACCAGCACGGCTTGCAATAGCTGTCTGAGGGTGATTTTCATCCATGAAGGTTTGCACTTCAAGCCACTTTGCACAGATTTCCTTAATCTTTGAAGTAGGCAACTTCTTCAATTTCTCTCTCCCATCCTCCAAAGCAATTTCCTCAGGTGTGGCCTTTTGCTGTTGAAGTTGATCTAGCAGCTCATCAGTGGTTAGTTCTTCATTGTCCTCCTCCACCAACTCTTCCACATCCTCCCCACTAACCTCCAACCCCAAGGACTTCCCCAATGCCACAATTGATTCCTCAACTGGCATACTCCTCTCAGGGTTAGCCTCAAATCCTTCAAAATCCCTTTGGTCTACACATTCTGGCTACAGTTTCTTCCAAGCAGAGTTCAAGGTCCTCTTAGTCACTCCCACCCAAGCCTTACCTATAAGGTTTACACAATTGAGGATATTGAAGTGATCTCTCCAAAACTCTCTTAGAGTCAATTGAGTTTCTGAGGTCACTACAAAGCACCTTTCAAACAGAGCTTTTGTGTACAGTTTTTTGAAGTTTGCAATAACCTGCTGGTCCATGGGCTGCAGGAGAGGAGTGGTATTAGGAGGCAAAAACTTCACCTTAATGAAGCTCATGTCCCCACAAAGTCGCTCTGCCAAGTCTGCAGGATGACCAGGGGCATTGTCTAACACCAGGAGGCACTTAAGGTCCAATTTCTTTTCAGTTAGGTAATTTTTCACAGTGGGGGCAAATGCTTGGTGTAACCAGTCATAGGAAAAGTCCCTAGTGACCCATGCCTTATTGTTTGCCCTCCACAGCACACACAAATTAGCCTTGAGGATATTCTCTGGGAGTTTCAGAGTGATACACTAATAAAGGCTTCACTTTGCAATCACCACTAGCATTGGCACACATGAGAAGAGTAAGCCTGTCTTTCATAGGCTTATGTCCTGGGAGTGCCTTTTCCTCCTCAGTAATGTAGGTCCTGCTTGCCATTTTCTTCCAAAACAGGCCTGTTTCGTCACAATTAAACACTTGTTCAGGTTTCAGTCCTTCACTGTCTATGTACTCCTTGAATTCCTGCACATATTTTTCAGCTGCTTTTTGGTCCAAACTGGCAGCCTCACCATGCCTTATCACACTATGTATGCCACTACACCTCTTAAATATCTCAAACCAACCTTTGCTGGCCTTAAATTCACTCACATCACCACTAGTTGCAGGCATTTTTCTAATTAAATCCTCATGCAACTTCCTAGCCTTTTCACTTATGATCGCTTGAGAGATGCTATTGCCTGCTATCTGTTTTTCGTTTATCCACACCAGTAACAGTCTCTCAACATCTTCTATCACTTGCGATCTCTGTTTCGAAAGCATAGTTAAACCTTTGGCAAGAACAGCTTCCTTGATTGCCGTTCTCTTGGACACAATAGTAGCGATGGTTGATTGGGGTTTACTATACAACCTGGCCAGCTCGGAGACACGCACTCCACTTTCATACTTAGCAATGATCTCTTTCTTCATCTCCATAGTAATTCTCACCCTTATTCCTGTAGGGTTGGCAGTAGAAGCTTTCTTGGGGCCCATGGTCACTTATTTTTCAGGTGAAATGACTATAAAAAGGCTGTAATAATACGAAATGTTCCGATTGCATGCTTGAATGTTACCGCGGAGGCTGGCTTGTAAACAATGCCACTGGCAGAACAAGTGAGGCTGGCTCAGGCCGCATGGACGCGTCTTGGACGAATCGCGTTGAGCGAATTTTTTAGCACTATGCGAGGCAAAATTTTAGCGATAAAATGTATCGCTATACGGATTTAACGCTATGCGATGCCATTGTTATGCAGGGGTCCACTGTATACTCATAAATTCTAGTGGCTTCAAATCAAGCAGGACAAACCTGGTAGGCCCACATGTGAGAGAATGGGTCTGTGTGGTCAGTGTGCACCACATAAAAAAAATTCTGCAGCACACAGCGCGTAATGAGAAAAAAAAAACTGACCGTTTTTTTGGATTAAAACGCCGATTTTGAGGTGTATTTTTGTATAGTATTTATTGTTGCATTCTCGTTTTCATGGTCTTAGGTGATAAAATGGAAAACATATCACAGAAATGGAGATGGTTTTCATTACTTTCACGATGAAAATGACCTTGAAACTGAGCTCAAAGTAGCGGAAATGTTCGATTTTTACCAATGTTCAGGAGTAAGCAAATCACACCACACGTCCAATATGCGTCAACTGGGGAGTCTAACATTCTTTCACTAGTGCACTGATATTATTTATACCATTTTTAAAATAATGCAGTAGCCTGCATACCAGTAAATTTTGTATTTTTTTGTATGAATAAAAAATCAAAATAGAAAGCAATAGTAATATAAGAGGGGCCTAGAGATGTGACTAATGAACAGAGGATATGTTATTTTAGTGCCAAGAATGTCTACCTTGTTTATTCTGGACCCTATTTTGAAATTGGCATCTTTTTTTATTTGCGTGAAATTGGCCAAATTGCCAATTTCTGACCACTTTATTGGGTAGTTCAAATCGGTAAATTGGCGGTTTGTTGTACTCAACTGATAGATAAAATGGAATTCTAAAGAAATAGCTATGAGTTTGGTCAACTGGAACAACGGAATTGGCTAAAAACAGGGCTCAAAGTCGGCGAAATCGCCGATACATATATGTCGCCAAGACCACTAACTTCGTGGTAGTGTAATTCCGTGAGTTTTCGACCAAATTTCGAACTTTTGGTGTCATTACCATCGGGAAAAGATTCTCTATCATTTCATAAGAAAATTTTTTTTTTTTTTTTAATTTTGCGACATAGAATGACAGTTTCAGAAAGGGGCCTGCGACAGTCAAAGGGTTAAGGGTTAAGAGGCAGAAAACAGGTACTCAGAAGCACAACTGGAAGTTAAGAACAGATGAGCCATAGGGATATCAGAATATTTTTTCAGTCTCAGGCAGGTTGATTGGGTAGTGACCTCAACGAAGAAGTGGTGGAGGCAGACGCCATACATAGTTTTGTAATAGGGCCCACAAGGCAGTGAATCTGACAAGCAGTAGGGTCAGGGGCAGGGCCAGGAGCTAAGATTTGACCTTTCCAATTACAGATAAATGAATACATATACAGTAAGGCCCCACTTTATGGCGTTTCACCTTACGGCATTCCGCTTATACGGCGATGTCAAATTATGACCAAAATTTGCAATACAGCAAGCGGTCTTTCAAATATGGCGCCCCCCACCTGGTTTGTTTACATTTTCCGTGACCACATCTATTATGTCAGGAAACTTTCCAAAATTTCAAGTGTTTTAAAGTTACTTCATATTTTATATGTACTCTGATAATTATACTTATGTGTACCTAAATATACACTGTGCTGGTGTGCAGGTACACATTAAAATCGCTAAATCTCTCTCCACTCATGACGCCAATACTACGTAATAATAATCACTCTTGGGCACACTAAATGTCTTATTTTACATCAATATAGGCATTTTTATTAATCCATCTATGATATTTTCCTCAAAATTATATATAAAACCCATTACATAGCATATAAACATGATACATACACTCACAGAATAAAAATTGATGTAAATATAAGATTTGTTTACAAAGCAGCTGTGTAGGTAGTGTCGGAAGAATTACGTTTTCTCTAGTCAAACTGGGGGATAACTGTAGAAAAATATTCTTTTCATATGCCTTTACTCTATATATAGCAATTCACGACCCTTGTGGGTTTAGTGCTTTTTATTATTATAATAATAATATTATTATTATTATTAATATTAATATTATTATCTTCATTCACTATAAAAATGGTGTGTTGCTGTTTGTTTATTCTGAACTAACTTGTACACAATGTAAGAATATTTGTATTGTGAGGTAATTATTATAATAAAAAAATATTGAGGTAAATGTTTTACAAACGGACGTGAATGAACTAAAAGTAGACACATATTAATACACATTTATTTTGCCTGACCAAGTGATCGCCCACTACCTGTTCAGTTTGTGTTCTTACATTGTCTGAACTCTGTATCTTGTTTTCTCTCTAGTTGGCTCTCATTGACGATGGCATCTAAGGTTAGCTGTGATAAAAAGAGAAGTCGTAAGCCTCTTGCTTTAAGTGCCAAGTTAGAGGATGATAGTGTTCCATTCTGATTTTATTCAATAAACACCCTGCCACTCACCTCTCACACATTAATATTAATATTTTAAGGTAAGTAATAAGTGTACTCTGTGTGTATCTTACTTTTTATTGTGTTTTTAATGCCTATTTCTATTGTTAACTTAATATAAGTTAGTGTAAACTTGTTGTCTGGCATTTATTGCATATTTTACATGTGCTCTGATAATAGCACTTGTGGACCTGTGTGGTAGCCGGCCGGAGGGACAACATTACATTTTCTCTGCTCAGCCATCAGAGAAAACGTGCATGAATCTGCGTTTGGCCCAGCCACTCCCCCACTCCGCTTTTGTTTACAATTTTCGGCATGAATTATTCATTACTTCTACCTTCGTTTATGATGGCATCTAAAGGTAGTTGGTAGAAATTATTAAATTCAGTGAACAAGGTATGTCGATGTTAATAATATGGCTCTGGCCCACAGTGTAGGTAGCTGGTAGGTGTAGCCCAGGTGGGCTACACCTACTGGCTACCTACACTGACTTCCTACAAATAAATACTACTCACCTCTCTTCCTATATTAAGACTACACATATTTTAAGGTAAATAATGAGTATACTGTATGTGTATTTTACCTCTCTGAGATGTTTTAAATATCATATATTAAGTATGAGACGGGGAGCCAGGGTTACCTGCACCTGACTTCCTACAAATAAGTACCACTCACCTCTCTCCCTACATTAAGATTAGAAATACTTTAAGATAAGTAATGAATTTACTGTGAATGTATTTTACTTTGTGTGTTTTTAATGCCTAGTTCTATTACTAACTTAATATAATTTAGTGTAAACTTGTTGTCTGGCATTTATATGCATTTATAAATGGAAAAAAATGGCGTTCTGCCTTCCGGCGATGTCTACTTTCCGGCGACAGCCTGGAACCTAACCTGCCATATAAGTGGGACCCTACTGTATGTGAATGTCAGGTGATACTTTGCTAATCTTTAATTTATCTACCCAGTCACTTCCCCTTGTAGTACTTTTCTTCATACTGCAAAGTAGCAGTGAGGGAGGTTGAGGGAGCATAGGTTGTTACACTGACTTGGTGTAATTACTACTTATTGCTTGATTGCATAATACCCATATCTAGAAGCCTACTGAGTGTAGGTGTTTTGCTAGAAGGGCAAATGGATTCATCAGAAATGGCTCCAATACACAAACAAAAATCTATATTCTATATGTCTTATTTACTCTTTAGAATTACCATGGAACCTCCATTTAACCCTTTCAAGGTCGAGAGGCTGTCTCCTAAACTTGTTCTCAGGGTCGAAAATTTTTCGGAAAAAAAATTTATTTTTCTTATGAAATGATAGAGAATCTTTTCCCGATCATAATGACACCAAAAGTATAAAATTTGATGGTTAGCGGTCTCACTGATGTTTACACATCGGCGATTCCGCCTACTTTGAGCCCTATTTTTTGGCCAATTCCTGTGTACTAGTCGACAAAAATCATATTTAATTCGCTAGAACTCCATTTTTTCAATCGAATGAGTACAAGAAACCACCCATTTACTAATTTCAACTATCCAATGAAGTGGTTAGAAATTGGCAATTTTCCCAATTTCACACAAATTTCAAAAGATGCCAATTTCCAAATAGGGTACAGAATAAACAAGAAAGACATTCCTGGCACTAAAATAACAAGTTCTCTGTTCGTTAGTCACGTCCCCAGGCCCCTCTTATATTTCTTTTGCTTTCCACTTTGAATTTTTATTCTTACAAAGAAATAGAAGATTTACTGTTATGCAGACTACTGCATTAGTGTAGAAATAGCATAAATAATATCAGTGCACTTGTGAAAGAATATTAGACTCACCAGTTGACGTTTATTGGACGCTTGGCATGATTTGTTTACTTTTGAACTTTGGTAAAAATCGAACATTTCTGCTACTTTGAGCTCAATTTCAAGGTACTTTTCATTGTGAAACAAGTCAAAATCATCTCAATTTCTGTAATATGCCTTCCATTCTATAAAATGAGACCAGGAAAAGTAGAATACAACCATAAATTCCATACGAAAATACAGTGCAACGTCGCTGTTTTAATCCAAAAACACGGTTGGATTTTTTTTTTCTCATTACGCACTGTGTGCTGCAGGATTTTTTTATACTGCGCACACTAACTACATAGACCCATTCTTTCATATGCAGGCCTGTCAGCTTGCTCTCGCTAGATCTGAAGGCACTAGAATTTAGGCGTACTAGTACGTCAATAACCCTGGTGCGTAAGCCGTACTAGTACGTCGAAAACCCTGAAAGGGTTAATTCGGTGTGTCATTTGTTGGCACCTATTTCACAAGGTTACTGAAATGTAAAGAACTTCTAATTCTGAAAGCTCCTCTCTCTGAGGTTTGAAAGAGGAAGGTTAGGAGGTCAACGATAGAACTTTTCTCTCCAATATTAGAGAAATGGCAGGGAAAGTAACTTCTACATACCCTCCTGTTGTTACTCCTAAGAACTATGATAATCTAGGGTTGAAGACCATGCCTTATGAATCCAGCTTGAAGGTAATTCATAATGGTGGTAGTCAAGCCCCATCTGTCACCGCCATACCTTTCGATGATTCTCCTTACCCTGTGACAGGGTATTAAATTTCTTATGTGCTCTTCTGTATAACTTGAAGCTCACACATAAGTACACTAATATTTAGTATAAGCACTCCTTAATAAGTGCTTTTGTTTTAGCCCATTAATCAGCAGCTTATCATCCCATCCTAGAATATTCTTTCTAGTTTCCCATCTAATCAAATGTTACTTATGTCTACCTAATCGGTCATACTGATTCATTTAGCATAAATATGTTACAGCACTAGCAAACCTACCATAATTTTGTTACAATACAGTGAATTATGAGTAATAGTTAATTATAATATATACAGGTACAAAACTTTGTAGTCATACACCAAATATGGCTTGGAAGTTTTATATGTTGGTTACCTGTAGGAACTGTGTAGCTAAAGACTCAGCATGGGGAATGTCATTGAGTCTGGGAAATAGAGAGGCGAGTCTGCGTTGGCGATGAAGAACAAGACGGTGTGGCTTGTAGTTCGGCAACTGTGTGACTCCTGGCCACGTCTCTTCGGAAGGTGTTCCAACAACCTGCAAATAGTCAAAGTTGGCTATAATGTTTAATAAGTGTGGCTATAGTTTCAAATTGTCATTTATGCAGTACCAATAATTTACTGACTTCTGTTCGAAAGCACGAAGGTATCCAGGTTTACACTGTGCTCCTCTGTGTACACAGGTGTACCGAATAAGAGTAGAAATATACAGTATAAGATTTATCTGCCA
Source organism: Cherax quadricarinatus (assembly GCF_038502225.1). Taxonomy (NCBI): domain Eukaryota; kingdom Metazoa; phylum Arthropoda; class Malacostraca; order Decapoda; family Parastacidae; genus Cherax; species Cherax quadricarinatus. The sequence continues at coordinate 21,517,137 of NC_091316.1, forward strand.
TCCTACAGGTTCAGGAGACTAAGAAAAGGCTAAAATATTTATTAAGCTTCCATTTCACACTTGCATCACAGCATGGTAGTACAGTAAACTCTTACGAGTAGTGAGATCATGGCTTGCATTTCAACATTTTGCAATTTAAATTTACTTTTTCATTTCCTATAGTAGTGTTCCATGATGCAGTGGGGTGAAATTAGTGGTGGTATGCATTACCATTATGGAGAGTCCTTCCACCCATGGGCAAGGGAAGGCCTAGCATTACTGCTTGTTATAAACAAACTAATGAATCTGTCTGGACATGCAATATGTGATGGTTTCTCTGTGGTCATCAGTCTAATTTCCATAGTGTTATCACTCAGTCTTGTCTCTGGATATTAACTGTGGCACCCAAAAGCTATACCAGTAATTTTGGAGGTGCCAAGAAGACAATTATACATGAAGCTAATTTTTTCTAAAAGTACTGTAGCTTAAACAACTGGAGATGTGTAGAACATAACCCACATGAATTATCAAACACTGAAGCCTTTGGATAGTTGTGGTCTATCAACCTGCCTTTGAAGGAGTTTCTTTACAATATGATGACCAGGCACCTCTTTCCATTCTATTTACACAGGAATCTGAATAATCTAGAGCAATTTTCACACTGCCTTCTGTAGCGCAAATGAGTTGGCTACTTTATGATTCTGTAATGTATAGCGAAGCACTGGCAGATGTTAAAATTTGAAAAGCTTTCCTTTTAGACTGGTGTTATTCCTGCTCATCTGGCAGTGAAATGTGGGTGACAGTTGTTGTTACTTGTCCAGAGCTATGTATTCTTCTGATGTCACTAGCAGATGTAAAAGACCCAGTGTTATATGCATTGTGGTTGTCCACAGTTAAATATTCTTCAGATGTTCCTCTTCAAGGGGGGCTCCTTGCCGTGGTGAAGAGGCTTTTGGTCTGAGGAATTAGACCTGTTGGTCTCCTTCCTCAGACCGAACCTAATTACCCCCCAATCCCCCCCTTCCCTATCCCATCCTCCCCTTTTCCCTTTCCTCCTCCTCCTCCCCCCCACCCCTCCCTTTTGCCCTTCCTCATTTTGGCCGTTGGGGTTTTTCCCACAGGCGCGCTAGTTCCTAGGTAGGGGAAAGGGTGCTGAGGTCCATCCCATTCCGTTGAGGTTCTTGGCGGTGGCGTAGTTTGCCGTGGAATCTGGATCGCCTGGGGATGTCCCGATCCCTCTCCGGTATCCCGGAGAGTGGCTTTGGGTGTCTTTCGGGCGACGGGTGTATCTCTGGAAGCCACCTTTCACATTCCGGGGGTGGTGGCCGAAGGAGGTATGCTTTGTGGCGGATATCCAGCCGCCCTCTCTTTGTCCACCGAGGTAGCTCGGCAGATGTGAGGTTGCTATCCCGGATTGCTGGTTTACTGGCATGAAGGGTAGGGTATGGCACGGGTTCCATGCTGCATCTGCGCTACTAGCAGTGCTGAGGTCCTCTTGGGCGCGGAGGGAGATTTCCGGCCCTTTCATTCCTCCTGGGAACTATTCCTCCATGCTCCCCCCTTTTTTTTTATTCTTTTTTTTATTTTTATTTTATTTTCTTCTTTCTCTTTTTTTCTTAAAAACAAAAAGCAAAGGAGTAACCTAACCATGGAGAACCCAATCCATGAACCCACTATCCCCAGGCTCCTTCTTGATACCGCACCCCATTCTGACCCTGCCTTGTTTTTTGACCACTCTTTGGATGCTCCTGATGCCCCTGTACCTCTTGCTGGTGCTATTTCCTCACCTGCTTCAGGTGCCGGGACTTCGACTGACTCCTTCGATTTGTCTGACCTCCGCTCTCCTTTGACTATGCTTCCGGCCTCTCCCTCTACGGTACAGCAATTTTCGAATCGCCAGCCAGTTTCACGACGGACCAACTCCGGTCCTACTCCTAAACGCCAATGACAATCTCCTGATGATGTCCCTTCGTTACCTTCCCATTCTACTCGGAAAAGACCGACACATCATGCACTTCCTCTCCACGCTCAGTTTCAGACCATACAATGGACTAAATTCTTTACTTTAAGACTGACCTCTTCTTCTGCCTATCTTTCTGACCATAGTATTGGCAAAGCGCTCCTGCGCCATGTTGGTAGAGATATTTCATTTCATGCTCTCGAGCGGTACGCCCATCGTCACTGTCCAGAATGCTACCCAAGCTCATGATCTTTCTCTCCTTTCGCATATCGATACTACTCCTCTCACTATTGAAAAACATCTTTCTCTCAATTCTTGTAGTGGTACTGTCATTCTGCCCCATACCATAGTCCAGCAGAATTTCCAGTCATGTGGCAATGACATTCTTGAACAGCTGGAACTCCAGGATCTCCCAATCCTCAAAGTAGACACTTATGTCCTTTCTGCCCGCGGGCAGAGACGTTACCCTTGCAATGTGGCTCAATTAACTTTTGACAGCTGTGAACTCCCACCCTCTGTTTATGTCGCGGGTCATCGGTTACAAGTTCGAAAGGTGATCCCTACACCGCAACAGTGTAGAACTTGCTGGCGTTTTGGTCACCCAGCGAAATATTGCAGATCTAGAGCCGAATGCCCAGTCTGTGGTGCCGACGACTATTCTAATACATCTTGCAGTCAACCCCCATCTTGCCTTAATTGTAATGAGGCTCACCCTTCATACTCTCGCCGTTGCCAGGTCTACTTGAATGAGCGTGAAATCCGTTGCCTCAAAGAGGCAGAAGGTCTCCCTTATGCTATGGCAGTTACTCATCTCCGCCTCCAAGGGAGACTACCCCGTGTTTCTTATTCTCATGTTTCAAAATGTCCCCCCACTTCTGGGGTCCCATCTTCTGCAGCCTCCTCTGTTGTTACCCCTCCCATAGCCACTCGGGCATCTAATCCTTTTGCTGTCCTTGGCTCTGACGTCCTGACTACAACTCAGTCTGTTCTCACATCTTCGCATCCTTCCTCACAAGCCCCGGTATCGACAAGACCCCGTACGACACCTTATACCAATCACCCCTCTACTTCTCAGAAGTCCAAAAAAAACCCAGTGCTCAAATCTTTGTTGCCCCTTCCTTCCCTTCTTCCACCTCCGCACTTTACCTTTCCAGTCTCTGTGCCTAGTTCTTCCCCTCTCTCTGGCTCTATTACAAGTGTGGAGGTTCACCCTCCTCCTCGTACTATGCCTTCCACCCCCGTCCCCTCCCAAGTTTCTGCCTCTAATGTCCCCTCCCACACTTCTTCTCCAGTCCCCTACACTCTTTTGTCCCCCCCTACTTTGGTACAGTCCATTACTGTCCCAATCTATACTCACCCTCCTCCTTCTACCTCCAGTGTTGTCTCCCATACATCTTTGAATTCAGAAACACTTGAAGCCATTTCAGAATATATTGCAGAGACTAAACCTTCAATGGACACTGATCCACCTCCTGTTCCTTCTCTTCCCTCTCCTCCATCTCCACAGCTCCATTCTTCGCAACGCTCCGTTCCTTCGCTGCTTGAACGTCTTCCAATGCCACCACCTGTTGACTTTTGTAACCCCTCTAGTCCGTAGGTGCCCTTCCCTACGGATTCCTGGTATTTTCTTCATTGCCAATCATGGCCTATTTACAGTGGAATATCCGCGGCCTCAGGGGTAATCGGGGTGAGCTTCAGATGTTGCTTTCCAGGTTTTCCCCTGTTGGCGCTTGCTTACAAGAACCAAAAGTACACTCAGCTGTTTTCCAACCTATCTCAGGCTATAATTTATTGTATTCTTCGGATCCTTTCTCAGATGCGACCTTTAATGAAAGTGCCCTTCTTCTATGCAATATTCCGTACTGTCAACTATTTGTCCATACCTCGCTGCATCACACTGCAGCCCGTATCCACTTGAATAAGTGGTTTACAATATGTTCTTTATATCTCTCTCCTTCTCGGGCATTTTCTATCCCAGATTTTGCCTTTCTAGTTTCATCCTTACCACCACCACTTCTGTTATTTGGTGATTTTTAACGCCCACCGTTTCCTCTGGGGGGGTCTCATTGTGACTCACGTGGCATCCAGTTGGTGGCTTTTCTCGCCTCTCACCCCCTCTCTGTTTTAAATACTGGTACTCCCACCCATTTTGATCCTCGTACTCATATTCTCTCTTGCATCGATCTATCAGTCTGCTCTTCCTCCACTGCACTAGACTTCACCTGGTCTGTTCTACCGGACTTACATGACAGCGATCATTTTCCAATCATTCTTACTTCTCCTTCCTATTCACCACCTTTCCGTACCCCTCGTTGGCAATTTGATCGGGCAAATTGGGACCTTTACTCGAAACTCACTGCTTTTAGTGAGGTTCCTTCTTCATCCTACATTGATGAGCTCCTACACCTCTTCTCGACGTCAGTTTATACCGCAGCTTCTCATTCTATACCCCAAACCTCAGGCAGGCATTCTCAGAAGTGCATGCCTTGGCAGTCTCCTGCTTGTGCTCGTGCAGTACGTTTGAAACGCGCTGCATGGGGCAGGTACCAGTACAATAGAACCGATGAGAGACTTTTTGATTTTAAGCAGAAGCGTGCGATCGCTCGCCGTGTCATCTGTGACGCTAAATGCACTTGCTGGCAAGACTATGTTTCCACCATCACCTCTGCTTCCTCTATGAGTGCAGTCTGGAAAAAAGTGAGGAAATTGAGTGGTGAATACTCTCCTGACCCGGCTCCTGTTCTACGGGTCGCTGGTGTTGATGTAGTAAACCCTCTTGACGTTGCCATTAAAATTAGCACTCGTCTGGTCCATATTTCCCGGGGGCTCCATCTATGCCCCTCGTTTCTTTCCTCAAAGTTTACCAGAGAGTTAGTACCCTTGGAATTTTCTTCTCTCAGAGAAGAACAGCTTGCCGATCATCGGCAGCTGGGCCTGACAACATTCATATTCGTATGTTACAACATTTACATCAGTCAGCCCTTGTAGTCCTCTTACACCTCTTCAATCTTATTTGGGCACAAGGAGTTCTTCCCCAGCTGTGGAAATCTGCCATTGTTCTCCCTTTCCGCAAGCCGGGTACTACAGGACATGATGCCTCCCACTATCGTCCCATTGCTCTTACTAGTGCAGTTTGCAAAGTGATGGAACGTCTGGTAAATAGACATTTAATGTGGTACAGTGGTCCCCCGCTTTTCGTAGTTCCCGGCAATCATAAATTTCGCCAATCATAGGGGTATTTTCGTATAAACATGGACTCGCTTTTCATAGGTTGACTCGCGAGTCGTAGTTTGTCCGGGACGCGTACGCACGGCGTGGGCCAGGGCGGCAGCCAGTCTGGCATTGTTTACCAGTGAGCGAAGGTCCTCTCGCGTGCTCCAGCGAAATATTTCATAATATTCCATTTATTTTAGTGCTTGCAAGTACTAAATAAGCTACCATGGCTCCAAAGAAAGCTCCTAGTGCCAAGCCTGTGGTAAAGAAGGTGAGAAATACAATTGAATTTAAGAAAACCATCATTGAACAATATGAAAGTGGTACAAGTGTGGCCGAACTGTCCAGGATGTATAAGAAACCCTACACAACCTTATGTTCCATAGTGGCCAAGAAAAATGAAATAAAGGATGCTGTTGTTGCAAAGGGAGTAACTATGCTGACAAAAATGAGATCACCAGTACTGGAAGAGGTTGAGAAGTTATTATTGGTGTGGATAAATGAGAAACAATTAGCAGGAGATACTCTTATGACTTCGTTTATTTGTGAAAAGGCTAGGCAGTTGCATGAAGATTTGGTAAAGAAATTGCCTGCAAATAGTGGTGAAGTGAGTGGATTTAAGGCCAGCAAAGGCTGGTTTGAAAGATTTAAGAACCGTACTGGCATACACAGTGTGGTAAGGCATGGTGAGGCTGCCAGTTCGGACCACAAGGCGGCTGAAAAATATGTGCATGAATTCCAGGAGTACATAAACAGTGAAGGACTGAAACCTGAACAAGTGTTCAATTGTGACAAAACAGGCCTCTTTTGGAAGAAAATGCCAAAGAGGACTTTCATTACACAAGAGGAAAAGGCAATGCCAGGACATAAGCCTATGAAAGACAGGCTGACGCTAATGTTCTGCGCTAATGCTAGTAGGGATTTCAAAGTGAAGCCATTACTAGTGTACCATTCTGAAAATCCCAGAGTGTTCAGGAAAAACAATGTTATGAAGAGTAAATTGTGTGTGTTTTGGAAATCTAATAGTAAGGCATGGGTCACGAGGGAAATTTTCGTCCAATGGTTCAATGAAGTGTTTGGCCCTAGTGTGAAGGAGTATCTCCTGGAAAAGAAATTGGATCTCAAGTGCGTGCTAGTAATGGACGATGCACCTGCTCATCCTCCAAAGTTGGATGACCTAATTTTCGAGGAGTTTGGGTTCATCACAGTAAAGTTCTTGCCCCTGAATACCACTCCTCTCCTCCAACCCATGGACCAGCAGGTTATTGCAAACTTTAAAAAACTCTACACAAAAGCAATATTTCACAGGTGCTTGACTGTGACTACAGACACTCACTTGACCCTAAGGGAATTTTGGAGAGAACACTTCAGCATCCTCCACTGCATAACCCTTATAGGTATGGCTTGGGAGGGAGTGACTACCAGGACTTTGAACTCTGCCTGGAGAAAATTGTGGCCAGATTGTGTCGACAAGAGGGATTTTGAAGGATTTGGGACTGACCCTAATGAGCCTATGTCTGTTGTAAAATCAACTGTGGCACTGGGGAGTTCCATGGGGTTGGATGTGAGTTTGGAGGATGTGGAAGAATTGGTGGAAGACCACAATGAAGAGCTCACCATTGAGGAGCTGCAAGAGCTTCAGCAGGAAGAGCAACACATCGCAGCTCAGAATCTTGCTGCAGAGGAGGAGGAAGAGAGATGGAAGAAGGTGCCTTCTTCAGAAATTAAAGAGATTTTTACTATGTGGGGTAAGATGGAAAGCTTTATGGAGAAACATCACCCTAACAAGGTTGTTGCAAGCCAGGTTGGCAACATGTACAGTGACAAAGTCTTCGGCCATTTTAGGGAAGTGTTAAAGAGACGCCAGAAACAGAGCTCTCTCCACAGTTATTTTGTGAGACAGGTTATCCTTGTCTGATCGCCGTGATGCCCATTGCCTTCGCTACTATGTACGTTCTCACAATCTCCACAATCCTTCCATTTATAGAATGGTCACTGATATTAGTAGACATTCTTTATTTGTTCGCCGCCCCTGTTTGCTCTGTCCCTTTTCTCTTCGCCTACATTCGCTCTCGTCTTCCCTTCAGTTACCATCTTTATATGTTCATGTAGCATCTCACTTTTCCCTGCCCCCCTGGGAAGTTCCAGCTGTTCGGGTCTGTTCTTTCTCACTCCCTTGCTCGAAAGCCCAACTGCCTATGGTGGCTTCCCGCTCTCTTTTTCTTGATCACTTCCACTCTCATTCTCATGCCATCGCTGTGTACACAGATGGCTCTAAGTCTTCAGACGGCGTTGGATTCGCAGCAGTGTTTCCGGACAGCGTCGTGCGAGGGCATTTACTATCTTCGGCTAGCATTTTTACTGCTGAATTGTATGCCATTCTTGCGGCACTTATTCGTATCGCATCTATGCCAGTGTCATCATTTGTGGTAGTCTCAGACTCCCTTAAGTGCTCTACAGGCTATACGAAAATTTGATACATCTCACCCCCCTAGTTCTCCGTATCCAACTTTGGCTACGCCGTATCTCTACCAAGCATAAAGATATTGTTTTTTGCTGGGTCCCTGGTCATGTCGACGTTCAGGGCAATGAACAGGCAGACACTGCTGCGTGGTCAGCAGTACATGACCTACCAATTTCATATAGAGGGGTTCCATTTCTGGACTATTTTGCTGTAATAGCTACCCACCTTCACACCCGTTGGCAACAACATTGGTCAACTCTGCTTGGTAACAAACTTCATTCTATTAAACTGAGCATAGGTTACTGGCCGTCTTCTTGTCATCAGTGCCGAGGTTGGGAGACCACTCTCTCCCGCCTTTGCATTGGCCACACTTGTCTTACTCATGGGTATCTCGTGGGGAGGCACCCTGTTCCTCTCTGTGAGCAGTGTCAAGTTCCCGTATCGATTAGCCACATTCTGTTAGACTGCCCTCTCTATCAGTGAGCACGCAGAATTTACCTCCATCGTCGTCTCCGCTCTACTACTCTCTCTTTACCTTCCCTTCTTGCTGATGGACCCTCCTTTAATCCTGACTCTCTCATTGACTTCTTGACAACAACTGATTTACTCCACAAACTCTGATGATGATACCTTTCGCACTCACCTCCTCCCTTTCTAGCTCAGTCTCTTGCTGCCCTTTACCCTTTCACCTTCCACTGCCCCGCTGTTCTACGTAACCTATTACTCATCCATCTCCCTTTTGCCACCTGATGCCCTCGCTTCCTTCCTGCCCTGCAGTGCTGTATAGACCTTGTGGCTTAGCGCTTCTTTTTGATTATAATAATAATAATCTTCAGATGTTACTACTAGAAGTAAAAGACCCACTGTTATATGCACTGCTCATTCTAAGTGCACAAACTGTAAATTTATCAACACCATACTCATGCACTATATCTATCTCACAAGTACCCATTCTGAACATTCAAAACTTATGCTTTCTTTTGCATCATCATAGATTCACTATCATCTTTGCATTCCTAGCTATTCTCTTGAGAAAGGGTGATAATATTGTACAGAACTGTCCTAAAATACTTGGTAAAGAAGGGGTCAATGTTGCATAAGATGATCAAGGAAGCAAGTGAAACAGCAGTGGGGATGCTCAAGTGATGGATTAGGTGGTGTTGGGGAAAAGGATGGAAGGTGAAATGCTCCCTGGGTGGGACAATGATGTATGAAATGCTCTATGTCCAAGTGGCACTAGGTCATGCAGTGTCAGATCTGAAAATCTTAACATCCTAAGTGCACTTTACTACATTTTAGAATGTTTAGAAATTTTGGATTTCTTTAATGAATTACATTGCACCAAATTCACTTAGCGAAGGAGTACACAAAATGAGTATTTACTGTACACTTTGCATACACAACATTTATATAATGCATGGTAAACAAATTTGATATTAATATATTACAGCTAGTCCTCGATTTAATGCAAAAATACCATCAATACGATGACATTTATCATTGCAAACATACAGGATCTAAAGCCATCAACAAACAAAATACCTTTCATCAGTGGACTGCTCATAGAGTCAAATGCAATGTTTGCAGCTTTCACAGAGACCCACATAAAGGATCACTCTGACAAAGAAATATGGATCCCAGGTTATAACCTATTCAGATGCGACAGAGTAAAGAGGCAACAAGGAGGGGGGTTGGCCTGTGTGTCAGAGTTGCTCATTTGCTTGGAACTACTAAACACCTCAAATGATAAATTAGACACATGTGCAACACTTGGGTATCTTTATTGAGGAAATGTTTTGCCACACAGTGGCTTCATCAGTCCATACAAAGGAGAATGGTGAAGAACAGGAGGAGTTTAAAGTAATCAGTTCCTCAGCCTTGAGTCAATGTAATCAGTCCATCAATCTTGAAAAGATTCTTTACCATTCTCCTTGCATGGACTGATGAAGCCACTGTGTGGCAAAACATTTCCTCAATAAAGATACCCAAGTATTGTACATGTGTCTAATTTATCAACTTGTCAGTTCTCTGAACTATTTATCTACATACCTCAAATGATGTAGTTGAAGTTTTGGCAGTTAAGATAAAAAAAAACTACAGCCTTGTCATTGTGGATGTATACAAGCCTCTGGATGCTACATCCCAACAATTCCAGGAACAGCTTTGTAAAATTAACAACTGTCTGGAAAATCTCTCAACTCATGCCCTAAACATCTTGCTGCTATGTGATTTCAACTTAAGACACTTAAAGTGGAGGAATGTAGCAAATACAGTAGATCCCCAGTTTTCGGCCAGTGCAAAAATCGTACAATTCGAATTTAGAGCACTTTTTTCAGCGTAATTTCCCCCCGGGTTTCGTACATCGGGTCAGAAATTGATGGTACAAGACGCATCCACCTGGGCCGCTTATACGTTCATGACTCACTCTGGGGCTCATTAAATGTCTTATTTTATGCTAATGTAGACATTTTCATTAATCCATCTATGATATTTTCTTCAAAATTATGTAAGAAACACATTACATAGCATATAAACATGCCTTTGTTACTCATTCACTAAGAGTGTCCTTCTAGTCTTAACACCAACATAATACATATTAAATGTCTTATTTTACATTAATACAGACATTTTCATTAATCCATCTATGATATTTTCTTCAAAATTATGTAAGAACACGTTACATAGCATATAAACATGCCTTTGTTACTTGTTCGCTAAGAGTGCCATAGTAATACTAATAGTACGTAATAATAATCACTCTTGGACATATTAAATGTCTTATTTTAGGTTAATAGATGAATTAATGAAAATGTCTATATGACATTTTCTTTAAAATTATTTAAGAAACACATTACATAGCATATAAACATGCAATGTTTATATGCTAAGAAGGGGTAGATGGAGGGTAAACATTACATTTTCTCTGGTCCAGCTTCAGAGAAAACGTGTATGAATCCGCGTTGGCCCAGTAACCAACCACCCTTGACCCTCTGACTGTTTTGGTCGTATATATACGTCTTATGAGCCACTGTTTTTGACGTATATATACTCATAAATTCTAGCAGCTTCAAATCAAGCAGGAGAAAGCTGGTAGGACCACATGTGAGAGAATGGGCCTGTGTGGTCAGTATGTGCAGTATAAAAAAAATCCTGCAGCAAGCAGTGCATAATGAGAAAAAAAAAAACTCCGATCGTTTTTTTTAATTAAAATGCCAAGTTTGTGGTCTATTTTCGTATAGTATTTATGGTTGTATTCTCGTTTTCTTGGTCTCATTTGATAGAATGGAAAACATATTATAGAAATGGAGGTGATTTTGATTGGTTTTACTATGAAAAGAACCTTGAAATGGAGCTCAATTAGGGGAAATGTTTGATTTTTGCCGATGTTCAAAAGTAAACAAATGATATCATTTTCCAATAAATGTCCAAGTAGCCATTCTAATATGCAGTCATGAATGGGTTGACATTATTTATACAATTATTACAATAATGCAGTAGTCTGCATAACAGTAAATCTTATATTTTTTGTATGAATAAAAATTCAAAATAGTAATATCAGAGGGTCCTGGAGACGTGATTAATGAACAAAGAAAATGTTATTTTAGAGCCAGGAATGTCTGCATTGTTCATTCTGGACCCTATTTTCAAATTGTCATATTTTTTAATTTTCATGAAATTGGCCAAATTGTAAATTTCTGACCACATTATTAGGTAGTTGAAATCGGTAAATGGGCAGTTTCTTGTACTCATTTGATAGAAAAAATGGAGTTCTAAAGAAATAGCTATGAGTTTGGTTGACTGGAACAATGGAATTAGCCGAAAATAGGGCTCAAAGTGGGCGAAATCCGCAGATTTGTAAATATCACCGAGGTTGCTAACTTCACAAGAGTGTAATTCCGCCAGTTTTCCATCAAATTTCGTTCTTTTGGTGTCATTACAATCGGGAAAAGATTCTCTATCATTTCTTGAGAAAAAATAATCTTTTTTTTTTTTTTTGGAAATTTTGCGACACCAGGAGACACCTCAGGATTTGGGGTTGCAACAGTCAAGGGGTTAATAGCACACAAGGCTTTTGTTCACAATTCTCGGCATGAATTATTCATTACTTCTCCCTTTGTTTATGATGGCATCTAAAGGTAGTTGTTAGAAACGATTAAACTCAGTGAACATGGTATGTCGATTGTAATAACATGGTTGTAGGCCGCAGTGTATGTAGCCGGTAGGTATAGCCTGGGATGTAGTCCCTCTGGGACTACAAATAAATACTACTCACCAACAAGAGTCTTCAATAAAGGTATGTAATATTCATTTATCATTAAAATTAGTCATTTATATTTATTTTTCATTGTTTTCTGCATGTAAAACTATAGTTATTCTCTATAAAATGTATTTTTTGTTAATATTTTTGGGTGTCTGAAATGGATTAATTGGATTTATATTATTTCTTATGGGAAATATTACTTCGGTTTACAGCCATTTTGGATTTAGGGCAACTGTCTGAAATAGATTAATTATGAAAACTGGGGGTCTATAATGTTTTAGAGATAACCCCAGGAGGCAGCTCATATGAAAATTTATGCACACATGACCTATTAAATCTCTGCAACAAATTCATCTTAAACCAGCAAATAACAGAGCCAGCTAAACTGGAAAATACACTGGATCTCATCTGGACCAACAATGATGATCTGATACAAAATATAACAGTACTGAAAACAATATACTCGGATCACAACATAACAGAGGTATAGACATGCATGTGCAAGGCTCCTGACCATCCAATGGTGACCAGTTATGAAGGTGCCTTCACTAAATTCAACTTCAATAAAAAGAGCATACAGTGGGATCAAGTCACCCATGTCCTAAATGAAACGAGTTGGGAGGATATCCTAAACAGCACAGATCCGAATCTTTGCCTGGAAAGAATTAACTCTGTGGCACTTGAAGTATGCTCAGGGCACATACCATTAAGAAAAAGGAAGAGAAGATGTAGATTAGAAAGAGAGAGACATTCCCTATACAGGCAAAGCCAAGAATCACAGAGCTGCTGAAAGGGGCCAGCATATCTGAAATACAAAGGGAGGCACTGGTCAGAGAAATAGCAAATACTGAACTTAAGCTTAAAGAATCATCCAGGAGACAAGAAACTCAGGAAGAACTTAGAGACATCAATGAAATTGAAAAAAAAACAAAATATTTCTTTTCTTATGCCAAATCTAAGTCAAAAACAACAAGTACTTAACCCCTTGATGGAACTTATAGAGATGACAGCAAAGAAATGAGTGAGATACTTAAGTCTCAATATGACTCAGTGTTTAGTGAGTCATTAACTGGATTAACCCTTAAACTGTCCAAACAAATTTACGTTCACATGCGTAATGCTCGAAAAGTAGATTCATGTTTTTTTATATATTTTCAAATATAACAAACAAAAAAAGTAGATCAAAGTTTTTTTACACATTTTCAAATGTAAAAAAAGAAAAGATCTACTTTCAAATGTTGAAAAAACGTAGATCTACGTTTGGACAGTTTAAGGGTTAAGAATCAAAAATCTAAATCTCCAATATTACCCAAACACCACAAGACTTCAAAAAAGCAATAAATGACATGCTCATCCACTTGGCCCCAGGCCCAGCCTTGTAGAACTCTGTAATCATCAAGAACTGCAAGAAGCCCCTTTCATGTGCCTTCAGCATTTTAAAGAGAGGAAGCATGGACACGGGGGTCACCCCACTATCACTAGAACCAACAGACATAGCCCCCTTCCACAAAGGTGGCAGTAAAGCAATTGCAAAGAATTACAGACCAATGGCACTAATGTCGCATATCATAGAAATCTTTGAAAGAGTTCTAATAAGTAAGATCACCATCCACCTAGATACCCATCAGTTACACAACCCAGAACAACACAGGTTTAGAGCAGGCTGCTCCACCTAACTACTGGACCACTATGCACTGGAGGATGAACAAAATGCAGATGAAATACAGAGACTTTGCGAAAGCCTTCGACAAGTGCGACCATGGTTTAATTGCACACAAAATAAATGATAAAGGAATAACAAGAAAAGTTGGTAGATGGGTCTATAACTTCCTAACAAGCAGACCACAAAGAGTAATAGTAAACAGGGTAAAGTCTGAGGCAGTTACAGTGAAAAGTTCAGGTCTACAAGGCACTGTACTTGCCCCCATCCTGTTCCTTATCCTTATATCTGACACAGACAGAGATGGAAGCCACAGCACCATGTCTTCCTTTGCAGATGACACCCGAATCTGCATGATGGTGCCATCCCTTCGAAGACACTGAAAGACTTCAAGTGGACATCAACCAAATCTTTAAATGGGCTGTGGAAAGCAGCATAATATTCAATGAAGAAAAATTTCAATTAGTCCGATATGGAAAACTCAAAGAAATTAAAGCTGTATCAGAGTATAAAACAAATTCCAACCACACAATAGAGTGAAAAATAATGTGAAGGACCTGGGAGTTATAATGTCTGAGGATCTCACATTCAAAGATCACAACAATGTTTCTATCACATCTGTTAAGAAAATGATAGGATGGATAATGAGAACCTTCAAAACTATGGATGCCAAGCTCAGGATGGTTCTCCTCAAATCGCTTGTTCTCTCTAGGCTGGAATATTGCTGTACACTAATGGCTTCTTTCAAGGCAGGTGAAACTGCAGACCTGGAGAATGTACAGAGAACGTTCACAGTATGCATAAATATGATAAAGCACCTAAACTACTGAGAATGACTGAAGTCCCTTGATTTGTATTCCCTGGAACACAGGCGAGAAAGATACGTGATAATATACACTTTGAAAATCCCAGAGGGACTAGTCCTAACTTTGCACATGAAAATCACTCCCTACAAAAGCAAGACTGGGCAGGAGATGCAGAATCCTCCCCCCCCCCCAATGAAAAGTTGGGACACCATGAGTATGCTAAAACACAACACAATAAGTGTCAGGGGCCCAAGACTGTTCAACTGCCTTCTAGCATACATAAGGGGGATAACCAATAGATCCCTAGCTGTCTTCAAGAAGGCACTGGACAGACATCTAAAGTCAGTACCTGATTAGCATGCAGCCAGCAGTAACAGCCTGGTTGATCAGACCCTGGTCCACCAGGCAGCCTGGTCACAGACTGGGCCACAGGGGCATTGATTCCCGAAACCCTCTCCAGGTATAGGAAGGAGTGTGTTGATTGTGATGGACAGGCGTGAGATTGTTTTGCCATTACAATAATAATGGACAATTCAGTAACCAGTGGACTTTGTCCATTAAATTATGAGTTTACTGTGCATCCAGAAAAATCATTGCACGAAAAACAAAGTATTACACACCTTAAAAATTTTATCAAGTTGGTCCTGTATATCTCTAACCCCTGGAAAGGCAGGTACTCCGGTGATCATTTCTGTGTAAATGCAGCCAACGCCCCACATGTCCAGTGAAGTAGAATAGTCGGTAGAACCCAAAAGAACATCCGGCGGTCGATACCATAACGTTACCACTTCATGTGAGTATGTGTGGGATGGTACAGATTTGGCTCGTGCAAGGCCTGTCAATAGTTAAAAGAATTATTTCTAGTACAATACATTGTATCTTAAAATATTTACATAGTAGTTTATATTATACTCATGTATAAAGTTTTTGTGGTAAAAAAAATTACTGTACATAAATATGGCCTCCCCAACACTGGGCTCCATGAAGCAACTTATTGTTAAAATGATTAGAGAGATTTTCTGAAATAACAAAAGTTCTCAACACCTGTCCTCCTTGTAGCTCAGATTCATAAGCCAAGTTAGCCAAAGATTTTAATCATTAAATGATTTCATTCAAGTTCCCACACCTAATTCCTTTTGATTCACCTTTCTGAAAAAAAAATTAATATTAAAGTGGAAATCACATTTTACACTTTAAAACATTCCATGTATAGGGTAGAAATATCCTCTTTACACTGAAGCTCACAGGGTAGCCACACCACAGTATGTGGCTACCCTGATCGATGATATTTTGTAAGGTTAGATCAATCACTATACAAGATGGGTTTACCATCATTCTTCATCCTTTCTAGTGAATTCTGATTAGGCATAACTTTCTATTATCCAGACTCCTCCTTTATCCTTCTCCTTAAGGTCAGAGCAATTATTGTACCTATCTTCTTTCATCACAGTGCATAGTAAAACTTACACATTCAATTATCATACAGATTTACACATACTAATACAGAATTACCAATTTGATACCTTTGAAATATTAACTCTCATGAAATCCAAAACTTACCAAAATCTGCTATTTTAAGTTCACCAATTTCTGATATAAGAAGATTTTGTGGTTTAATGTCCCTGTGAAGAATTCGTCTACGGTGACAATAGGATAGACCTCGTAGCAGTTGAAAAAGGAACAGCTTTACATTACGAGGGTGCAGACCTCCACCATGTTTCTCGAGGTACTGTGATAGGTCTGTGTGCTATAGAGAAAATATTTTAAATTAAGTTTTATTTTATACATATGCAACTATGTAGTACTGTACAAGCAAGTACTACTTATATAGAAGGTCTTCAAGCCACAAAGACTTGCATTCCTAGTTTTACAACTTTCATATCTCAGCTATTCATACAGAAAATAATAGTACAGAAGGATGGCTATGCTTTGTTCATACTCATATGTTAAGCAGAAAAAAAAAATTCTTACTGTGACTCGGTGATTGTGCAAATGAAATTGGTTCTCGAGTGACCCATTTACAAATGCAGATGTGCATAATTTGGGATGTTTGTAAGCGAAGGACCTCTTGTATAGCAATTTAAAAAAAAAAAAATGTCTGGACTCTCTTCTGTCTAACTGCCAAACTGAAAATCATCATTACATGGTACAGTGGACCCCGGTTTACAATATTATTTTATTCCAGAAGTATGTTCAGGTGCCAGTACTGAACGAATTTGTTCCCATAAGGAATATTGTGAATTAGATTAATCCATTTCAGACCCCCAAACATACACGTACAAATGCACTTACATAAATACACTTACATAATTGGTCACATTGGGAGGTGATCGCAAAGCGGGGGTCCACTGTATTCTGGGAAATAAACAACTATATGTGTTGTACACAGTGTTTATCCTAAACCTCACAGTACAAATACAGTACTAACAGCATAAAAAGTAAAGTAAAACATGAAATACCAAAATAAAACAATAAAATAAAGTCATTACAAAAATGTGATGTTGATATTCAGAAGTAAAGTTCAACTTACATCCATTTCGACTTACGACCGGTTTCTCGGAACCGAACTCGGTCGTAAGTCAGATGGTAGGTGCATTTTGCTAGAACTCCATTTTTTCTATCGAGTAAGTACAAGAAACCACCCATTTACCGATTTCAACTATCCAATAAATGGTCAGAATTTAGCAATTTTGCCAATTTCACACAAATTTCAAAAGATGCCAATGTAAGAGGGGCACGCCCCCGTGCCCCTCTTACATTCTTTTGCTTTCCACTTTGAATTTTTTATTCTCACAAAAAAATAGAAGATTTACTGTTATGGAGACTACTGCATTAGTTAGAAATGGTATAAATAATATTGGCACACTTGTGAAAGAATATTAGACTCGCCAGTTGACATGTATTGGACGCTTAGCATGATTTGTTTACTTTTGAACTTTGGTAAAAATCGAACACTTCTGCTCCTTTGAGCTCAATTTCAAGGTACTTTCCATTATAAAACCAGTCAAAATCATCTCAATTTCTATAATATGTCTTCCGTTCTATAAAATGAGACCAGGAAAACTAGAATACAACAATAAATGCCATACAAAAATACAGTGCAAAGTCGCTATTTTAATCCAAAAACACGGTTAAAGTTTTTTTTTCCTCATTACGCACTGTGTGCTGCAGGATTTTTTTATACTGTGCACACTGACCACATAGACCCATTCTTTCATATGTAGGCCTACCAGCTTTCTCTCACTAGATTTGAGGGCGCTAGAATTTAGGCATACTAGTACATCAAAAACCCTGGTGCGTAAGCCGTACTAGTACGTCTGAAACCCTGAAAGGGTTAAAGAAATATTTTTTACACACTACCAAATGAGCAAAATCTTCTCAGAATAGGTGTACAGCCTCTCCTCACTTAATGACGGAGTTCTGTTCCTGAAAACACATCAGTAAACCAATTCGTCGCTAAGTGAGGAGCACTATAATGGTAGTAGGTGTGTGTCAACCATCTTTGATATTGTTTTATTGTCACCTTTGCACCATTTATAACATTTTTAGTAAATTTTTTAAATGTTTATACAGTAGTGTACTGTATACTGTAATAAAAACAATAGAGGAAATCAGCTCTAATATACATTATTTAGGTATGCATATTGGTCAGAGAGCCTGTCATAAGTCCAAGCGAGGAGAGGCTTTATATCTAGCTAAGCTGGAAAATTTGAAATATTTTACTCTTATATAAAAAAGTCACTAAAAACTATATAGTTTTAGGTTCTAGATAAACTCCTCTTCAAGGGGGGCTCCTTGGCGTGGTGAAGAGGCTCTTGGTCTGAGGAATTAGCCCTGTCGGTCTTCTTCCTCAGACCGAACCTAATTACCCCCCATTCTCCCCTCCCCTATCCCATCCTCCCCATCCTCCCCTTCCTCCTCCTCACCCCTCCCTTTTGCCCTTCCTCTTTTTGGCCTTTGGGATTTCTCCCACAGGCGCGCTAGTTCCTAGGTAGGGGAAAGGACACCGGGGTCCATCCCATTCCGTTGAGGTTCTTGGCGGTGGCGTAGTTTGCCATGGAATCTGGATTGCCTGGGGATGTCCCGATCCCTCTCCGGTATCCCGGAGTAGCTTTGGGTGTCTTTCGGGCGACTGGTGTATCTCTGGAAGCCACCTTTCGGATTCCGGGGGTGGTGGCCGAAGGAGGTATGCTTTGTGGCGGATATCCGGCCGCCCTCTCTTTTGTCCACCGAGGTAGCTTGGCAGATGTGAGGTTGCTATCCCGGATTGCTGGTTTACTGGCATGAAGGGTAGGGTATGGCACGGGTTCCATGCTGCATCTGCGCTACTAGCGGTGTTGAGGTCCTCTTGGGCGCGGAGGGAGATTTCCGGCCCTTTCATTCCTCCTGGGAACTATTCCTCCCCGCTCCCCCCTTTTTTTATTCTTTTTTTTATTTTTATTTTCTTTTCTTCTTTTTTTTTTCTTAAAAACAAAAAGCAAAGGAGTAACCTAACCATGGCAGCCCTAGTCCATGAACCCACTACCCCCGGGCCCCTTCTTGATACCGCACCCCATTCTGACCCTGCCTTGTGTTTAGACCACTCTTCGGACACTCCTGATGCCCCTGTACCTCTTGCTGGTGCTGTTTCCTCACCCGCTTCAGGTACCGGGGCTTTGACTGACTCCTTCGATTTGTCTGAACTCCGCTCTCCTTTGACTATGCTTCCGGCTTCTCCCTCTACGGTACGGCAATTTTCGAATCGCCCACCCATTTCAAGCCGGACCAACTCAGGTCCTACTCCTAAACGCCAACGTCATTCTCCTGATGATGCTCCTTTGTTACCTTCCCATTCTACTCGGAAAAGAACGACACGTCAAGCACTCCCTCTCCACGCTCAGTTTCGGACCACACAATGGACTAAATTCTTTACTTTAAGACCGACTTCTTCTTCTGCCTACCTTTCTGACCATAGTATTGGCAAAGCGCTCCTGCGTCATGTTGGTAGAGATATTTCATTTCATGCTCTCAAGAGCGGTATGCGCATCGTCACTGTCCAGAATGCTGCCCAAGCTCATGATCTTTCTCTCCTTTCAAATATCGATACTACTCCTGTCACTATTGAAAAACATCTTTCTCTCAATTCTTGTAGTGGTACTGTCATTCTGCCCCATACCATAGTCCAACAGAATTTCCAGTCATGTGGCAATGACATTTTTGAACAGCTGGAACTCCAGGATCTCCCAATCCTCAAAGTAGACACTTATGTCCTTCCTGCCCGGGGGCGGAGACGTTACCCTTGCAATGTGGCTCGTTTAACTTTTGACAGCCGAGAACTCCTGTCCTCTGTATATGTCGCGGGACATCGGTTACAAGTTCGAAAGGTGATACCTACACCGCAACAATGTAGAAATTGCTGGCGTTTTGGTCACCCAGCGAAATATTGCAGATCTATGGCCGAATGCCCAGTCTGTGGTGCCGACGACCATTCTAATACATCTTGCAGTCAACCTCCATCTTGCCTTAATTGTAATGAAGCTCACTCTTCGTACTCCCGCCGTTGCCAGGTCTACTTAAATGAACGTGAAATCCGTTGCCTCAAAGAGGCAGAAGGTCTCCCTTATGCTATGGCAGTTACTCATCTCCGCCTCCAAGGGAGACTACCCCGTGTTTCTTATTCTCATGTTTCCAAACATCCCCCCACTTCTGGGGTCCCATCTTCTGCAGCCTCCTCTGTTATTACCCCTCCCATAGCCACTACGGCATCTAATCCTTTGGCTGTCCTTGGCTCTGACGTCCCGACTACAACTCAGTCTGTTCTCACATCTTCGCGTCCTTCCTCACAAGCCCCAGTATCAACAAGACCTCGTACGACACCTAATACCAATCGACCCTCTACTCAGAAGTCCAAAAAATCCACATTGCTCAAATCTTCTTTGCCCCTTCCTTCCCTTCTTCCACCTCCACACTTTACCTTTCCAGTCTCTGTACCTAGTTCTTCCCCTCTCTCTGGCTCTATTACAAGTGTGGAGATTCACCCTCCTCCTCGTACTATGCCTTCCACCCCCGTCCCCTCCCAAGTTTCTCCCTCTTCTGCCACCTCCCAGGTTTCTGCCTCTTCTGTCCCCCCCCCCCCCACACTTCATCTCCAGTCCCTTACACTCTTCCCTCCCCCTCTACTTTGGTACAGTCCATTACTGTCCCAATCTTTACTCACCCTCCTCCTTCTATCTCCAATATGGTCTCCCATACATCTTTGAATTCAGAAACACTTGAAGCCATTTCAGAATATATTGCAGAGACTAAACCTTCAATGGACACTGATTCACTTCCTGTTCCTTCTCTTCTCTCTCCTCCATCTTCACATCCCCATTCTTCGCAACGCTCCGTTCCTTCGCTACTTGAACATCTTCCAATGCCACCACACGTTGACTTTTCTAACCCCTCTAGTCCGTAGGTGCCTTTACCTACAGATTCCTGATATTTTCTTCATCGCCAATCATGGCCTATTTACAGTGGAATATCCGCGGCCTCAGGGGTAATCGGGGTGAGCTTCAGATGTTGCTTTCCAGGTTTTCCCCTGTTGGTGCTTGCTTACAAGAACCAAAATTACACTCGGCTGTTTTCCAACCTATCTCAGGCTATAATTTATTGTATTCTTCGGATCCTTTCTCAGATGGGACCTTTAATGAAAGTGCCCTTCTTCTATGCAATGATATTCCGTACTGTCAACTATTTGTCCATACCTCGCTGCATTACACTGCAGCCCGTATCCACTTGAATAAGTGGTTTACAATATGTTCTTTATATCTCTCTCCTTCTCGAGCATTTTCTATCCCAGACTTTGCCTTTCTTGTTTCATCCTTACCACCACCACTTCTGTTACTTGGTGGTTTTAATGCCCACCATTTCCTCTGGGGGGGTCTCATTGTGACTCACGTGGCATCCAGTTGGAGGCTTTTCTCGCCTCTCACCCCCTCCATGTTGCATCGATCTATCAGTCTGCTCTTCCTCCACTGCACTAGACTTCACCTGGTCTGTTCTACCAGACTTACATGACAGCGATCATTTTCCGATCATTCTTACTTCTCCTTCCTATTCACCACCTTTCCGTAGCCCTCGCTGGCAATTTGATCGGGCAAATTGGGATCTTTACTCACACCTCACTGCTTTTAGTGAGGTTCCTTCTTCATCCTCCATTGATGAGCTCCTACACATCTTCTCGACGTCAGTTTATACTGCAGCTTCTCATTCTATACCCCAAACCTCAGGCAGGCATTCTTAGAAGTGCGTGCCTTGGTGGTCTCCTGCTTGTGCTCGTGCAGTACGTTTGAAACGTGCTGCATGGGGCAGGTACCGGTACAATAGAACCGCTGAGAGACTTCTTGATTTTAAGCAGAAGCGTGCGATCGCTCGCCATGTCATCCGTGAAGCTAAACGCACTTGTTGGCGAGACTATGTTTCCACCATCACCTCTGCTTCTTCTATGAGTGCAGTCTTTAAAAAAGTGAGGAAATTGAGTGGTAAATACTCTCCTGACCCAGCTCCTGTTCTACGGGTCGCTGGTGTTGATGTAGCAAACCCTCTCGACGTTGCCATTGAACTTGGCACACATCTGGTCCGTATTTCCCGAGGGCTCCATCTATGCCCCTCGTTTCTTTCCTCAAAGTCTGCCAGAGAGTTAGTACCCTTGGACTTTTCTTCTCTCAGAGAAGAACAGTATAATGTGCCTTTTACACTTCAAGAACTGGAGGCAACGCTCTCAGCTTGCCGATCATCGGCAGCTGGGCCTGACGACATTCATATTCGTATGTTACAACATTTACATCGGTCAGCCCTTGTAGTCCTCTTACACCTCTTCAATCTTATTTGGGCACAAGGAGTTCTTCCCCAGCTGTGGAAATCTGCCATTGTTCTCCCTTTCCGCAAACCGGGTACTACAGGACATGATGCCTCCCACTATCGCCCCATCGCTCTTACTAGTGCAGTTTGCAAAGTGATGGAACGTCTCGTAAATCGACGTTTAATGTGGTATTTAGAGACACACAACAGTCTCTCCTCTAGTCAATATGGCTTTCGTAAGGGTTGTTCTACCATAGACCCCTTACTACGCTTGGATACGTATGTTCGTAATGCCTTTGCGAATAATCACTCAGTTATTGCCATATTTTTTGACCTTGAGAAGGCATATGACACAACTTGGAGGTATAATATTTTGGCCCAGGCCCATTCCTTAGGCCTCCGAGGCAATCTACCATCCTTCCTTAAGAGCTTTTTAACCGACAGACATTTCCGTGTTCGAGTCAATAATGTTCTTTCCCCGGACTTCGTCCAAGCTGAAGGGGTCCCTCAGGGATGTGTTCTAAGCACAACACTGTTTCTCCTTGCTATAAATGATTTGGCCTCTGTTCTTCCACCCAATATTTGGTCATCACTCTATGTTGATGACTTCGCTATTGCTTGTGCAGGCGCTGACTGTCATCTTATTGCAGTTTCTCTCCAGCATGCGGTCGACCGTGTTTCCACTTGGGCCACCACGCATGGGTTTAAATTTTCAAGTACCAAAACTCACCAAATTACTTTCACTAGACGCTCTGTTATTTCCGATCATCCTTTGTATCTCTATGGCTCCCGTATCCCCGAACGTGATACAGTCAGGTTTCTAGGCCTTCTCTTTGACCGTCGGTTATCCTGGAAACCTCACATTACCTCTCTGAAGGCAACTTGTCACAGCCGGCTAAACCTTCTTAAAACCTTTGCTCATCTTTCCTGGGGAGCTGATCGTTGAACTCTGCTTCGCCTACATTCAGCCCTCGTTTTATCGAAACTCGATTATGGTGACCAGATTTATTCCGCGGCCTCTCCTGCTACTCTCTCTAGCCTTAACTCTATCCATCACCAAGGATTACGTTTGTGCCTTGGTGCTTTTCACTCTTCCCCTGTTGAGAGCCTCTATACAGAAGCGAATGTTCCATCCTTGTCTGATTGCTGTGATGCCCATTGCCTTCGCTACTATGTACGCTCTCACGATCTACACAATCCTTCCATTTATAGAATGGTCACCGATATTAGTAGACATTCTTTATTCATTCGCCGCCCCTGTTTGCTCTGTCCCTTTTCTCTTCGCCTACATTCACTCTTGTCTTCCCTTCAGTTACCACCTTTATATGTTCATGTAGCATCTCACTTTTCCCTACCCCCCTGGGAAGTTCCAGCTGTTCGGGTCTGTTCTTTCTCACTCCCTTGCTTGAAAGCTCAACTGCCTACGGTGGCTTCCCGCTCTCTTTTTCTTGATCACTTCCACTCCCATTCTCATGCCACTGCTGTGTACACAGATGGCTCTAAGTCTTCAGACGGCGTCGGATTCGCAGCAGTGTTTCCGGACAGCGTCGTGCGGGGACATTTACTATCTTCAGCTAGCATTTTTACTGCTGAACTGTATGCCATTCTTACAGCACTTATTCGTATCGCATCTATGCCTGTGTCATCATTTGTAGTAGTCTCAGACTCCCTTAGTGCTCTACAGGCTATACGAAAATTTGATACATCTCATCCCCTAGTTCTCCGTATCCAACTTTGGCTACGCCGCATCTCTACCAAACATAAAGATATTGTTTTTTGTTGGGTCCCTGGTCATGTCGACGTACAGGGCAATGAACAGGCAGACACTGCTGCGCGGTCAGCAGTACATGACCTACCAATTTCCTATTGAGGTGTTCCATTTCTGGACTATTTTGCTGCAATAGCTACCCACCTTCGCACCCGTTGGCAACAACGTTGGTCAACTCTGCTCGGTAACAAACTTCATTCTATTAAACCGAGCATAGGTTACTGGCCGTCTTCTTGTCATCAGTGCCGAGGTTGGGAGACCACTCTCTCCCGCCTTCGCATTGGTCACACTCGTCTTACTCATGGGTATCTCATGGAGAGGCACCCTGTTCCTCTCTGTGAGCAGTGTCAAGTTCCAGTATCGATTAGCCACATTCTGTTAGACTGCCCTCTCTATCAACGAGCACGCAGAATTTACCTCCAACATCGTCTTCGTTCTACTACTCTCTCTTTACCTTCCCTTCTTGCAGATGGACCCTCCTTTAATCCTGACTCTCTCATTGACTTCTTGACAACGACTGATTTACTCCACAAACTCTGATGATACTTTTCGCACTCCCCTCAGCCCTTTCTAGTTCAGTCTCTTGCTGCCCTTTACCCTTTCACCATCCACTACCCCGCTGTTATCCGTAACCTATTACTCATCCATCTCCCTTTTGCCACCTGATGCCCTCGCTTCCTTCCTGCCCTGCAGCGCTGTATAGTCCTTGTGGCTTAGCGCTTCTTTTTGATTATAATAATAATAATCTAGATAAACTGACTCAGGTAATTTAACTCCCAGTCAATTTCAGTCTCCATATAAAAAAATATTGATTTATTGTAGTAGTGGTTAAAACCTTAAGATTTAAGTACAGTGGAACCTTGGTTTTCATCATTAATTCATTCCAGAAAGTCTGACAAAAAAACGAATTCAAAGAAAACTGAAGCAATATTTCCCATAAGAAATAATGTAAATCCAATTAATCTCTTCCAGACACCCAAAAGTAATAACAAAAAATACATTATATAGAGAATAACTATAGTTTTACAAACAGAAAACAAAGAAATAAATATAAAGGACTTATGAAATGGATAAATTAACATTTAATATCACTTTTACCTTCATTGAAGACACTTGTTGTGTATGGAAGATGCGAGGAGGGGAGAGGGAGGAGGAGGAGAAGTTACTGGTTGGAAGGGCAATCCCCCTCCATAAGGACTTCAGGTATCAAGGCCCTATCCGGGGTTACTTCCCTTCTTTGTCTTTTACTGGCAATGGACCCCAGTCGCACAAAAAATCTGTCCAGAGAGGTCTGTTTCTGGCGTCTCTCTAAGATCTGCCTAAAATGGGACAAGGCATTGCCATTGAACATGTTGGAGACACAGGTTGCAACAGCTTTGTTAAGGTGATATTTCTCCACAAAACTTTGCAACTCACTCCACTTGCACACATGTCATTAATCACTTCCTGTACATCCTGGTGAGATCAACCACACATACGCCACTTTCGTACATTGCTACAAGTTCTTACTTGAATTCCATCATGTTTCTCACCTTCTTTATCAAAGGGCTGGCGCTTGAAACTTTCTTTGGCCCCATGGTGGCTTATTTAGCACTCAATAGACAAGCACAAAAAACAATGGATTACAGTGGACCCTCAACCAACGGCATTAATCGATTCCAGAGAGCTAGCCATTAGTCGAATCTGCCATTAGTCAAATTAATTTTCCCCATAAGAAATAATGGAAATAGAATTAATCCTTTCCAGACACCCAAAAGTATTAAACAAAAAAAATTTTTTACATGAAATATACATTTCCCTACACAAAAACGAATGCGACATGCAAAATAAACAATAATTAAATGCCACTTACCTTTATTGTGGAGTTGTTGATGAGTGATGAGACGGTAGGAGGGAAAGATTATGCAGGTTTTTATTGTTTGGAAGGGGAATCCCCCTTTCATAAAGACTTGAGGTACTAAGTCCTTTGGTGGGGTTACCACCCTTCTTGGTTTTTTAATGCTACTAGGACCAGCTTGAGAGTCACTGGACCCCTGTCGCACCAAAAATCTGTCCAGAGAGCTCTGTTTCTCACATGCCCTTAGGATTTCCCTAAAATGGGACACAAGAGTGTCATTGTACATATTGCCAATACAGCTTGCAACTTCTGTGACAGGATAAAATTCATCTCTAAATGCTTGCACCTTTGTAGGGTTATTATCGAAGTTCCCCCCCAGGTCCAACAAATGGGCAAACCTCTAAACCAAACCCATTGAACACATTTCCCTAATCCTTGATGAAGTCATCTTCCTCTGTCTCTCTTCCTCCTGCAATGAAGAACATTCCTGAGATGTGATCTGTTGCTGTTGCACCTGAAGCTCTTGCAGGTCTGCAGTGGTTAGTTCTTCTTCGTCGTTCTGCACCAACTCTTCTACATCCTCGCCACAAACCTCCAACCCCAAGGACTTCCCCAATGACACAATAGCTTCCACTACTGGCATAGACTCCTGAGGGTTAGCCCGCGAACCCTTCAAAATCCCTCTCTTGTACACATTGAGGCCACAGTTTCCTTCAAGGAGAGTTCAAGTCCTGGTAGTCACTCCCTCCCAAGCCTTACCTATAAGGTTTATGCAACTGAGGATGTTGAAGTGATCTTTCCAAAACTCTCTTAGGGTCAACTGAGTGTCTGAGGTCACTTCAAGGCACTTTTGAAACACTGCTTTTGTGAAGAGCTTTTTGAAATTTGAAATGACCTGCTGGTCCATGGGCTGGAGGAGAGGAGTTGTGTTAGGAGGCAAAAATTTAACTTTAACAAAACCAAACTCCCCTGAAATTTCCTCTTGCAAGTTGTGAGGATGAGCAGGAGCATTGTCCATTACCAGGAGGCACTTGAGTGACAATTTGTTTTCCTGGAGATATTTTGTCACAGTGGGGCCAAACACACCATAAAACCAGTCCAAGAAAAATTCCCTAGTGACCCATGCCATGCCTTACTGTTTGATCTCCACAGCACACACAAATTACCCTTGAACACTCTGGAAGTTTCAGAGTGATGCACCAATAAAGCTTCACTTTGCCATCACCACTAGCATTACTACACAACACTAATGTCAGCCTGTCTTTCATAGGCTTAAGTCCTGGAAGTGCCTTTTCCTCCTGAGTAATGTAGGTCCTGTTTGGCCTTTTCTTCCAAAACAGGCCTGTTTCGTCACAATTAGACACTTGTTCAGGTTTTAAGTTTTCAGGCTCTATGTATTCCTTAAAGCCCTTCACATATTTTTCAGCCGCTTTTTTTGTCTGAACTGGCAGCCTTACCACACTGTATATGCCACTACTATTCTTAAATTTCTCAAACCAGCGTTTGCTGGCCTTAAATTCATCAATATCATCACTATTTTGAGGCATTTTCTTATTGAGATCATCATGCAACTGCCTTGCCTTTTCACAAATTATAGACTGAGAAACACTATCACCTGATAATTGTTTTTCGTTTATCCATACCAATAACAGTCTACCTCTTCAATTATATACGGTCTCCATTTTGAAAACATACTTGCACCTTTAGCAAAAACAGGTTCCTTGATTGCCTTTCTGTTCACCAAGATAGTACTGATGGTTGAATGGGGTTTGTTGTATATCCTTTCCAACTCGGACATACGCACTCCACTTTCATATTTTTCAATTATCTCTTTCTTCATTTTCATCATAATTCTCACCCTTTTTAACACAGGCTTGGCACTAGAAGCTTTCTTGGGGCCCATGGTGGCTTATTTAGTGGTTACAAGCACTAAAAACACTGGAATAATCCAAAATATATGGCATGTACACGTGGAAGTGACCGTAATAGCTTGTAAACAATGGCACACCAAGTCTTGGAGTGGCTGGGCCTGCTCAGGCCGCGCTCCTGCCGCATGGACACATTCCAGATAAATGCCATTAGACGAGTTTCTCGCCATTGGTAGAGCCATTTTTTTCTGCCAAAGGGTGCCGTTAGATGAATTTGCCGTTACTTGATGCCACCGTTGAGTGGGGGTCCACTGTAGTATGAAATGTTTCTGATGAACACATAGGGTAATGCTCATTCGACGAGAAACAAAGCCAGACTTACTCAGAATGCGTGGGAGGCTGGTGGACACATTCAGTATGGTGGACTGACAAAAACCGAGGTGTTGAATGAAAAATGGGAGAAAATTTTGATGAAAAAAAGTTGTCAAAAACCAGTTTCACTGAACTATACAGTGACCCTGTAAATGCATGTTGGTGTGTTGTTGTTGCAAGGCGGGGTTCAATGATAAGGCTTCAGAGGTTTCTTACTTTATTTGTGAAATAGTGGGTAAACAGGCAGTGTGTTTGTGCCCATGGCCTGGGAGGGCCATGCCCGCTGGTGAGAGAGGAGTAAACCTGTTGACTCAGTGAAGGGAGCTCCCAGAGTGAGAGAGAGAGGCAGGTCTGGGCATACTGAAGTAGTATGGGCCTATAGGTGGCAGCAAGAGCATGGCACATAATGTGAACTCGGCACAGAACGCAAATAAAAACATATACTGTATATATACATACATGGACATGGAAAAAAAAATTCCTACAGGGAGGGAAGAAAAAACAGGTGATGTGTGCTAAACATTGTGGTCATAGGCAGTGAGCATTGAGGGGCATCACTGCATACCTTCCTGCATCTGGACAGATACTGCAACACAGGAGACATCGCTGTGGCTGAGCTGTGACATAACAGGGTACAATCTCCTCTAGAGCGGTGAAGCAGATATCGTAGAAATAGCTGCAGGTTCACTCAACCTGGGGCACAACCTGCTGGTGCCCTCAGTACTTGGCAACTGGGCAGGGCTTCTTCTGGCAAGCGACTCAGGAGGACATTTCTTGACTGGTACTGTCGCTGGGACTGTCACTGCTGGTGAGTGTGGAGTCATGGCAGGGACAACTCGGTGAAACATCTGGGAGTCATAACATCATACACCATACTGCAGTGAGCGGGCTAGCAGTCAAAGTGACATCATCTTTGTGCAGAAGCTCACTGAAGCTGTGAAAGGAGGCAGACAATCACCTGCCAACAGGGGCTAACTGCGGCTTGACAAGTGTCATTCTCTCGGCAGTTGGAGTTATAGCAGAGGTTAGTCTAAGTGTCCCCAGACTTGTTTCTCTACATATAACTGCACTCCGATGGTCTGGAGGTAAAGTGAAACAAACCTCGATGGGAATTGTAGCAGGTACAATTCTGCAGGGCATCATGAGCAGCAAACATAAAAAGCTTTCTGTACAAGGGGCTCAGACGCTTGGGGCTGACTAATATCACCTGTCAAACGCGTGGGTCACACTGGGTGATAAGTAACACAAGGTGCTACACAGTGGTCTGGGCGCAGACCTGTGGTCCACACACAGCTGGGCTCAAAATCACACATGACACATGGAAAACTGCACACACCTGCACTGCACATGCGGTACTACATGGCTTACTAGCAAATGACGTTCTTCTGTGCAAAAATCGACACTGAGCTATACATGAACATGTGAGAACACTGACTGAGAGGAATTAATTAACACATGAACATATATCTTCTCTCAATCTTCTCGACAACACAACATATTGCTCACTGTGAAACTAACACTCGATCAAGCATGACATTGTGAGGTGATGTCATGGGGTGACATCGCGAGGTGACGTCAGCAGACGTCTCGAGGTGATGTCCTTGAGTGACATCATGAGGGATGTCATGGGATGACATCGCGAGGTGACGTCAGGCAGACATCATGATGTCGTGAAGTTGGGCAGCATCGTGGGTGACGTTGTGAGGTGACGTCAGTGGAGTGATGCGGCGGCAGATCACAGCATGTGGCTTGGGATGTCTGGCTTGGTAACCCGTGTGGCTTGTAGATCCATGTGGCATCGTCCACACCCCACGTGGCATGCTCCACATGGCTTTGTGATCCACGTGGCTTTGTCCACACATTCAATTCAATTCAAGTTTATTCTCTATAATGGTTACAATGTGGGGTTTACAGGTTTTGGGTGTTTTGTGGTTTACATGTTATAAAATACTAATTACAGAGGGGGCCACTAGGACACCTAGCATGGCTAGGCATTTCGAGCAGACTTGGATTAATTCTTAACATTAAATCCTTACAGATTATAGTATTAAGCCTAAGTGACTACATCATAATTTGTGAGTTTAGCAATGTGAATGCTTTTGTTTTGGCACAATACAAGGTGTCTATATTTGAGTATCATAGGCAAACTTATGACTAGTTAGGGTTTATTTTTTTAAGATTAAGATTAGTATTTCTGGGTTTATAGTCAGTGGGTGTGAGTGTAATTTTGAACCACCAGGTGGTTATCATGTAGTTAGTTGTCGGGGTGGATCAGGGAGATGTTTTCTAACTGTAGTTTTGAAAGTGATGAATGTGTCTGCAGTTCTAGAGTTTTCATGTAGGGTGTTCCAGATTTTAGGTCCTTTACAAAAATTCAATGTATTTCAAAGGTTTATTCGAACACAGGGAATGTCATAGAGATGTTTGTGTCTGGTGTTATGCCTGTGGATCCTGTCACAACTATCAAGAAAGTGTTTTAGGTCAAGGTTAATATTGGAATTTAAGGTTCTGTAGATATAGATTGCACAGTAGTAAGTGTGGATGTTCTGAACAGGGAGTAAGTTTAGATCTATGAAGAGTGGGGGTGTGTTGCCAGGGATGGGATTTAGTGATTATTCTTACTGCAGCTTTTTGTTGGGTTATTATTGGCTTTAGGTGTGTTGCTGCAGTTGAACCCCAAGCACAGATAGCATAGGTGAGGTATGGATATATAAGTGAATGGTATAGTGTGAGAAGGGCAGTTTGCGGTATGTAGTATCGTATCTTGGAGAGGATCCCCACCGTTTTGGATACTTTTTTTGTTATTTGTTGGATATGGGTGCTGAAATTTAGGTTGTTGTCGATCTTAATGTTAAGTTGCGCAACACCTGCTCTGCTACCAAACATAATATAGTAGGTTTTGCCAGTGTTAAGTGTAAGCTTATTGGCTGTCATCCAAGTCGATATTTTGAGCAGCTCATCGTTAACAATGGTGTTGAGAGTGGCGAGATTAGGGTGGGAGATGACATAAGTCGTGTCGTCAGCAAAGAGAATGGGTTTCAGGTGTTGGGATATGCTTGGAAGATCATTGATGTAAATGAGGAAGAGCAGGGGTTCAAGGACACTTCCCTGCGGAACTCCAGTATCAAGTGGCCGTATTGATGAGGCTGTGTCTTTAATGGTGACGATTATTGAGGGACCACTGTATATCAAATCAATTTTCCTCACTGAAATTAACTGAAATGCCATTAATCTGTTCCAGCCCCCAGAAAACCACCCCAATTTTTTTGTTACAGGTTTTTAAATAAGAAAAACGTATTTATAATTAAGAACTATTGTATACTACACCCTCACTACTACACCCACCACCCTCATTAATCCACCCATCACCATCTCTACTCCACCCACCACTATCACTACTCCACCCACCACTATCACTACTCCACCCACCTCCATCACTACTCCACTGACCACCATGACTACTCCACCCACCACTATCAGTAACCCACCCACCTTAATGTTTCTGGAAAAATGCCGAGTGTTAAAATGGAGGTTACCTCTTCCCGGATTTATATGAGAACTAAACAAGGGACGAGGTGCTTCACTACAATCTGGGATTAGTGTGAGAGTATTATCCTTCCAGTTATGTCTTGGAAGATCATGTGAGATGGGACGAAGTACCTGACATTCTTCTGGGTACAGAGTTGGATTTGACTTCAGATATGCCGATAATTAGTGGCGGTGTATCTGAAGCTCGCTTGTAACTCGGATTTTAGCTCACAACTCAAAGCAAAAAATCAACCTAGCAACGGCTCGTAACTCGGAAAATTCGTAAGTTGGGGCACTCGTAAGTCAAGGTACCACTGTATATATGTATATATATATACAGTGGACCCCCGCTTCACAATCAGCTCCCAATGCGACCAATTATGTAAGTGTATTTATGTAAGTGCGTTTGTAAGTGTATGTTTGGGGGTCTGAAATAGACTAATCTAATTCACAATATTCCTTATGGGAACAAATTCGTTCAGTAATGGCACCTGAACATACTTCTGGAATGAAATAATATCGTAAGCCGGGGATCCACTGTAATAAATAAATAAATATATATATATACATGTAGATATATTTATATAAATATATATATATATTATATATATATATATAAATATATATATATTATATATATATATATATATATATACAGTGGACCCCCGCATAGCGACCTTAATCCGTGCAAGAGGGCTGGCTGTTATGCGAAATGTTCGCTATGTGAATGAATTTTCCCCATAAGAAATAATGAAAATCAAATTAATCCGTGCAAGACACCCAAAAGTTTGAAAAAAAAAATTTTACCACATGAAATATACATTTTCCTACACACAAAGAGAAGGATACATGCACAATAGTAGAGTAGTACATGCACAATATATATTGTGCATGTACTACTCTTCTAAATGAAGAATAAATGACACTTACCTTTATTGAAGATGCAGCAATGACTGATGAGACACTGTGTCCTGGGAGTGCCTTTTCCTCCTGAGTACTGTAGGTCCTGTTTGGTATTTTCTTCCAGAACAGGCCTTATCACACTGTGTATGTCACTACGATTCTTAAATCTCTCAAACCAACCTTTGCTGGCTCTAAATTCACCAATATGAGCACTAGTTCCAGGCATTTTCCCTGTTCACCTGGGTGTTAGTCGACTGGTGTGGGTTGCATCCTGGGAGACAAGATTAAGGACCCCAATGGAAATAAGTTAGACAGTCTTCGATGACACTGACTTTTTTGGGCTATCCTGGGTGGCAAATCCTCTGGGGTTAATTGTTTCTTGGTATTCTCAATAAGCCACACCAACAACGGTGCTACAGCAGCAGCAGCAGCAGCTGATGATGTTACAGCAGCAGCAGACGATGCTACAGCAGCAGCAGCAGCAGACGATGCTACAGCAGCAACAGACGATGCTACAGCAGCAGCAGACGATGCTACAGCAGCAACTGACGATGTTACAGCAGCAGCAGACGATGCTACAGCAGCAGCAGCAGCTGACGGTGGTACAGCAGCAACAGACGATGCTACAGCAGCAACAGACGATGCTACAGCAGCAGCAGACGATGCTACAGCAGCAGCAGATGATGCTACAGCAGCAGCAGACGGTACTACAGCAGCAGGAGCAGCTGACGGTGGTACAGCAGCAGCAGCTGACAGTGCAGCAGCAGCTGACGGTGATACAGCAGCAGCAGCAGCTGTACCACCAATAGTAGCGATGGTTGATTGGGGTTTATTATACAACCTGGCCAGCTCGGAGACACGCACTCCACTTTCATACTTATCAATGATCTTTTTCTTCATCTCCATAGTAATTCTCACCCTTATTGCTGTAGGGTTGGCACTAGAAGCTTTCTTGGGGCCCATGGTCACTTATTTTCCAGAAAAAAATCACCAAAAACACTGTAATAATACAAAATGTTCCGATTGTATGCTTGGATGTTACCGCGGAGGCTGGCTGGTAAACAATGCCACCCGCGGAACATGTGAGCGTGGCTCAGGCCGCACATTGGACGCGTCTCGGACGAAGGCCGCTGAGCGGGTTTTTGGGCGCTATGCGGGGCAAAATTTTAGCGATCAAAGCGTCCGCTATGTGGATTGTCCGCTATGCAAGGCGTCCGTTATGCGGGGGTCCACTGTATATATATATATATATATATATGGCAACTGTACAGGACAGGACTAGTGTACGTTTGTTCCCTGTTTACATCAGGGCTGCCAACATGACAAGGATTGCAATTTGTTACTCTTTATTTCACCCCATTAATGTATATATTTCTCTCCCTTTTCATTATTGTATCAAGTACATAATAAACAGTGGCGGCGGCAGCAGTGGCATCCTACCAGCTCTTCTTCCTCAAAAAACATCGCTCATCAAAACTTGTGATGGCCTAAGTGAAAGTTCAACTACATGAACCCACGTAGACCACAAAATGACCCAAGAATACTAAGAATGTAACCCAAATCTTGACAAAATTAGAAGATCTAAGGAAGACAGCCCTGCTAACCCAAACACTGCGTCCGCTGCCAGACAACCACTTAACCCAAGCTCCGAGAAAACAAGCCTTCTCCATTGCTACACAGTATCTACTTCAGTGATACTATGAAAGGATATCGCAGAAGAAACAACATCAGTAATAAAAGAATAACAGCAAGGACCCTAGAACTCAACTTGTCTACCCAGCAGGATGCCGGTGTATCATCAACCCCCCTCACCACCACCACCCAGGGAACAACAACAACAACAAACATGGCTGACTCCCCCTCCAACTCCACTCCCTTCAAAGGATTCACCCATGATTACTCAGGTATGATTATTCCTGACAATATCAAGGACTACATCGTTGCTCTAGAAAACGAAATCAAAGATATCAAAGCAACACTCGAGTGACGAGAATCCAAGATAACCAACCTCGAGAACAAGATCCAAAACCTTGAAGAGAAGATTACCTCGGGAAGTGTTGACACAGAAAATACTCTAAAAGCAGCTATAGCCAGTCACACTGAACAAATAACTACAATAAATATGAAGGTTGAAGAAGCAATCAAGGACTGGAATCAGAACATGCACACTCGGCTAAATGAATACCTTGATTTCCAAGACGACAAAACTGAACAAGATAAGTTGTCTGATGCAGTTATAATAAACAGTCCACACATTCCAAGTGACATAACCCAAGCACAGTGCAAAGAAACTGCTGTCAGGATAATACAGGACCACGTACAAGTCATCGTGCAAAACAATGAAATCAAAGAAACACGTTTGCTAGGAAAACCAGGAAGTAAACTCAGTATAATGATCCGACTTCATTCATACAATAAAAGAAAGGACCTAATTAAATCAGCAATTACAATGAAAAATGGAGTGTACATAAATGAGTGTCTAACAAGAAAACGTCAAAACCTTCTGTTCAGGCTGAGAAAACTTAAACAGGAAAACAAAATACATCAGTGTTTCACGCGAGATGGGAAAATACTAGTAAGGAAAACATCAACAGGACAACAATATACTATCTCAAATGAACATGATTTCTCTACCTTCCTTAGAAAAGCGGACATTTCTGTAACAGATTAGATAAGTGCCCTTAATACATATATACGTGTGGTGCATATAGTGTACCTTACTATTATATTGGGCATTATTATTTTTATTATTTTTTTCATCACTAGCTAATGCTAACTACCTCCAATACTTTATACTTCTTTCTTACTGCTATTAATTGCTCATAATTTTAAGTTACAAGTCAAATCTTACTCCAAATTAATATTATTCATTGTTCTTACCTGTCCATTTAATTTTGTTTACCACTACTTGTTTTTTTAGTCACTTTTTATTGTGTGTGCAATTAGTGTATATTCCAATTACTTTTTGCAAGTACCAAAACTATCTTTTGCTAGCTAGTACCAACTACCTCATTTTTTTACTTTTTATTGTGCAATAAACTGCTCAACTTATTTAATAGTATTACAAATCAGTTCTTACTCCTAAACCAATATTATTTCATAGTGACTATCTGTCCATTTAACTTTGTTTACCATTACTTAATTTTAGTCCCTTATATATTTTTTCCTTTATTTTAGCTTTATATAACTACCTTAGTTCATATATTCACAATTGTTAAAATAATCAAGGTGCTATTCTCAGGTGCTAAAGTGTAATAAGTTCACTATTTTGCCATTATATTCCAAAGCTCATTTTTTGATTACCACTTTATTGTTCACCACAACTTATATTAGTCCCTTTTATATTATAATTCTAACTTTAAAGAATTACCTTTAAAGTACTACCTACTATCATATTCCCAAGCTCCATTATTTGATCATCACTTTATTTGTTCACCACAAATTATTTTAGTCCCTTTTATATTGTCTCCTTTATTTTAGCTTTAAAAAACTACCTTAGCTCATTATTTTTACATTTGTTAAATAATTCAGGTGCTATTTTTTAGCTTTAGAATATTTACTTTGTTTTATACTTAATTCTAACTATAGATTCACTACAAATCTTATGATTACAAGCACTGATCCTGATACCAACCTCTTACTGAATGACTTAAATGACTCAAACAGTTACTGTAATTACTACACAGCAGAACAATCAAAGGCACTTCTCAGAGCCAACAAAAACATAACTGTCTTTAACTACAATATCAGATCTTTAAGCAAGCATTACGATGACCTCATAGCATTACTAAATTCCTTGCATGCCAATATGTCCATCATTACACTAACTGAAACCTGGCTAAAGCCTGATACTACAGATGTCTATGCCATTCCTGGTTACACAGCCATACACAACTGTAGGACAGATCAACAAGGGGGTGGCACAGCTATATACTACTCAGACCAACTAGAATGTATCACTAATACTTGCACAAGGGATGAACATGGGGAATATATAATAGCTAAATTCAAATCCAAATACCTACAAAAACCTCTCACATTGATAAACATCTACAAAGTTAGACAGTCAAACATTAGCCAATTTAGTCAAAACCTAGGAAGTATGATAACTGATGCACGCATGAACAAAGATGACTTACTACTCTCAGGTGACTTCAATATAAATCTCCTGCAAGACCAGGACCCACACGTTACTGAATTCACAAACACAATGAGTAACTGCATGTTGCTACCAACAGTAACAAAATCTACAAGAGTTACGGAGACTAGTGTTTCCCTACTTGACCACATCTGGACCAACACCATATCCCCTTTAAAATCAGGCATAATTACAGATAATACCACATAACTTTCCTCATAACAACTCTTGGTAAATTACCCCAAGACGCTACTAAAGTCACCTTCAGACTTCACAATGAGGCAGCCATTAATAACTTCACAACAGCAGTAACAAACATTGACTGGCACACAAAGCTAGAAAACTATACAGATATTGACGAATGTTTTAATAATTTTCTAAAAAAGACCCAATACCTCTATAACAAGCACTGCCCTAAAAAAACTAAACAGATGACAGCTAAGAGACTGAACAGTCCCTGGCTAACACCCAGCATTCTCAAATCCATAAATACAAAGCACCGATATGAAAAACAGTACAGAATGGGTCACATAACCAGAGACCAAACAAAACGTTACTCGTCAATCCTAACCAGCTTGATAAGAAGGGCAAAAAAATTGTATTATGAGAACAGATTATCCAACTTACGAGGTGATATAAAAAAGACCTGGAAAACCCTATCAGAAATTCTGGGAACAAAAAAGATATCACGAAATAGGGAAATAAAATTAGCAAAATCAGATGAACCCCAACTCCCACCAACAGAAACAGCAAACAGACTCAATGATTTCTTCTCCACTATAGGACAAAACCTTGCCAATAAAATCCCAAGCTCAGATACCCCACCAAATGACTACCTCACTGGCAACTACCCGAACACACTGTTCCTAGCTCCGACTAACCCATACGAAGTCTCCCTTATTATCAACGCACTAAAAAACAAGGCAGGAGATTTAAATACCTTACCACCCTTTATATACAAAAAAGTGTCACAAGTGCTATCACCAATCATTGCAACACTCTTTAACAAATCCATTGAATCCTCCACCTTCCCTACAGTTCTCAAAATAGCAAGGGTCACCCCGATCCATAAAGGAGGAGACCAAACAGAGTTGAATAACTATAGGCCAATATCCAATTTACACCCTCTCTCAAAAATCTTCGAAAAATTAATTCATAAACGAATCTACTCCTACCTCATCACCCAAAACATACTCAACCCCTGCCAATTTGGATTCAGGCCTAATAAAAATACTAATGATGCTATTATACACATGCTAGAACATATATACACTGCAATAGAGAAAAAAGAAGTCCCACTGGGGATCTTCATTGACTTACGTAAAGCTTTTGATACAGTTGACCATGACTTGCTCCACGTAAAATTGTCACACTATGGTATAAGAGGGCACTCCCTCAACTACCTCAAGTCATACCTCAGCAATAGAAGCCAATATGTGTACGCAAATGGGGCAAGCTCTTCCGCACAACCAATTACAGTTGGTGTCCCACAGGGAAGTGTCCTTGGCCCTCTTCTCTTTCTCCTATACATAAATGACCTACCAAATACTTCGCAATTACTCAAACCCACACTATTTGCAGATGACACTACATACGTCTTCTCTCACCCGAGCCCAGTCACGCTAGCCAATACTGTAAATAACGAATTACAGAAAATATCTACCTGGATGAGGACTAACAAACTTACACTAAACATTGACAAAACCTACTTCATTCAGTTTGGTAACAGAGCTACAGATGTCCCTCTTAACATAATGATAAACGGATCACCTATCACAAAGCTAACAGAGGGAAAATTCTTAGGAATCCACCTTGATAATAGACTCAAATTTCATACACATATACAACAAATTTCTAAGAAAATTTCCAAGACTGTAGGCATGCTATCGAAGATACGGTACTATGCTCCACAGTCAGCCCTCCTGGCCCTATATCACTCTCTTATTTACCCCTATCTCACCTATGGAATTTGTGCATGGGGCTCAACAACAATTAACCCTTTGACTGTTTTCGACGTATAAATACGTCTTACGAGCCAATGTTTCTGACGTATATATACTCAATAATTCTAGCGGCTTCAAATCGTGTGGGAGAAAGCTGGTAGGCCCACATGTGAGAGAATGGGTCTGTGTGGTCAGTGTGCACCACATAAAAAAAATCCTGCAGCACACATTGCGTAATGAGAAAAAAAAAACTCTGATCGTTTTTTTGGAATAAAACGCCGACTTTGAGGTGTATTTTCGTATAGTATTTATCGTTGTATTCGCGTTTTCATGGTCTTAGGTGATAAAATGGAAAACATATTACAGAAATAGAGATGATTTTCATTACTTTTACGATGAAAACGACCTTGAAACTGAGCTCAAAGTAGCGGAAATGTTCGATTTTTACCAATGTTCAAGAGTAAATAAATCACACCACACGTCCAATACACGTCAACTGGGGAGTCTAATAATCTTTCACTAGTGCACTGATATTATTTATACCATTTTTACAGTAATGCAGTCGTCTGCATAACAGTAAATTTTGTATTTTTTTGTATGAATAAAAAATCAAAATAGAAAGCAATAATAATATAAGAGGGGCCTAGAGATGTGACTAATGAACAGAGCATATGTTATTTTAGTGCCACGAATGTCTACCTTGTTTATTCTGGACCCTATTTTGAAATTGGCATCTTTTTTATTTTGCGTGAAATTGGCCAAATTGCCAATTTCTGACCACCATATTGGGTAGTCCAAATTAGTAAATGGGAGGTTTCTTGTACTCAGCTGATAGATAAAATGGAGTTCTAAAGAAATAGCTATGAGTTTGGTCAACTGGAACAATGGAATTGGCTGAAAATTGGGCTCAAAGTCGGCGAAATCGCCGATACGCATATGTCGCCGAGACCGCTAACTTCGCGGGAGCATAATTCCACGAGTTTTCGACCAAATTTCGAACTTTTGGTGTCATTACCATCGGGAAAAGATTCTCTATCATTTCATAAGAAAAAATAATTTTTTTTTTTTCAAAAATTGAGCGACATAGAATGACAGTTTCAGAGAGGGGCCTGAAACAGTCAAAGGGTTAACCATCTCAGACCACTAATTACCCAACAAAAGGCTGCAATTAAAATGATAACAAATTCTCACTACAGGCAGCACACTCCACCAATATTCAGAACACTCAACCTACTCACCATACAAAACATCCATACTTATTATTGCACCTATTACATACATAGAACACTTAACTCTGATATTAACCCTCCCCTCAAACATCTCCTTGCCAACCTCAACAGAACACATGACCATAACACAAGGCACAGATCACTCTTTAATGTTCCTCGTGTCCATCTCACGCTATGCAAAAACTCAATGCACATAAAAGGCCCTAAAATCTGGAATTCATTACCTGTAAATATAAAAGAAACACTACCTGTTTATAAATTCAAGTCTCTTCTCAAAGATCACTTACTCACCCAAAACCAAATAAATACTGAATAACTGAACCTTATAAATTGTATATCTTAAATGTTTCTCACAATTATATCACATAAATGTTAAACCTAAAACCCAATCTAACAGAATACTCCATTCGACTGAATGTACAGCAATGCTTGCAACCATATGACCTGTCTTTGTAATACTCATTTGTGCTTTATAGTTATCTGTTTACAATAATGTCTTATCACTGATTTCATCATTGCTTAGTTAATCTTAAGTTAATTGTAAGCCAGCCCGTAATGCTATGCATATAAGTGGCTTTGGCATGCTGCTCTTACCTGTATTGTTTTGTACCTCTGTATGCTCAAATTACTAAATAAATAAATAAATAAATATATATATATATATATATATATATATATATATATATATATATATATATATATATATATATATATATTTTTTGTTTTCAACAAACCAGCCATATCCCACCGAGGCAGGGTGGCCCAAAAAGAAAAACAAAAGTTTCTCTTTTCAAATTTAGTAATTTATACAGGAGAAGGGGTTACTAGCCCCTTGCTCCCGGCATTTTAGTCGCCTCTTACAACACGCATGACTTAAGGAGGAAGAATTCTGTTCCACTTCCCCATGGAGATAAGAGGAAATAAATAAGAACAAGAACTAGTAAGAAAATAGAAGAAAACCCAGAGGGGTGTGTGTATATATATATATGCTTGTACATGTATGTGTAATGTGACCTAAGTGTAAGTAGAAGTAGCAAGACGTACCTGAAATCTTGCATGTTCATGAGACAGAAAAAAGGACACCAGCAGTCCTACCATCATGTAAAACAATTACAGGCTTTCGTTTTACATTCGCTTGGCAGGACGGTAGTACCTCCCTGGGCAGTTGCTGTCTACCAACCTACTACCTAGTTATTTTTTTTTTTCAACAAGTTGGCCATCTCCCACCGAGGCAGGGTGACTCAAAAAGAAAGAAAATCTCCAAAAAGAAAATACTTTCATCATCATTCAACACATTCACCTCACTCACACATAATCACTGTTTTTGCAGAGGTGCTCAGAACACAACAGTTTAGAAGCATATACAGTGGACCCCCGGTTAACGATTTTAATCCGTGCAAGAGGGCTCATCGTTATGCGAAATAATCGTTATGCGAATGAATTTTCCCCATAAGAAATAATGGAAATCAAATTAATCCGTGCAAGACGCCCAAAAGTATGAAAAAAATTTTTTTTTACCACATGAAATGTTAATTTTAATACACACAAACTGAAAAAGGCATGCACAATTAAATGACACTTACTTTTATTGAAGATCTGGTGATGATTGATGGGATGGGAGGAGGGGAGAGCATTATCTTCTTACTGTTTAGAAGGGGAATCCCCTTCCATTACGACTTGAGGTAGCAAGTCCTTTTCCGGGGTTACTTCCCTTCTTCTTTTAATGCCACTAGGACCAGCTTGAGAGTCACTGGACCTCTGTCGCACAACAAATCTGTCCATAGAGCTCTGTACCTCCCGTTCCTTTACGATTTGTCTAAAATGGGCCACAACATTGTCATTGAAATAGTCACCAGCACGGCTTGCAACAGCTGTGTCAGGGTGATTTTCATCTATAAAGGTTTGCAGTTCAACCCACTGTGCACACATTTCCTTAATCTTTGAAGTAGGCACAATGGATTCCACAACTGGC
Organism: Cherax quadricarinatus; assembly: GCF_038502225.1. Classification (NCBI taxonomy): domain Eukaryota; kingdom Metazoa; phylum Arthropoda; class Malacostraca; order Decapoda; family Parastacidae; genus Cherax; species Cherax quadricarinatus. Next base: position 21,558,859 of record NC_091316.1, read on the forward strand.
ATAGGCTTCTCAGGGTTAGCCCCAAACCCTTCAAAATCTTTCTTAATTTCCATACTAATTCTCACCCTTTTTACCACAGGGTTGGCACTAGAAGCTTTCTTGGGGCCCATGGTCACTTATTTTCCAGAAACAGCACTGAAAACACTGTAATAATACGAAATATTCCGAGTGTATGCTTGGATGTTACCGCGGAGGCTGGCTGGTAAACAATGGGACGGCCGGCACATGTGAGGCTGGCTGAGGGCACATTGGACGCGTCTCGGACGAAAATCGGTAAGCGGGTTTTTAATCGGTATGCGCGGCAAAAATTTTGCGATAAAAGTAATCGGTATGCGGAAAAATCGCTATGTGATGCCATCGTTATGCGGGGGTCCACTGTACGTATAAAGATACACAACATATCCCTCCAAACTGCTAATATCCCAAAACCCCTCCTTGAGAGTGCAGGCATTGTACTTCCCATTTCCAGGACTCAAGTCCGGCTATATAAAAACAACCGGTTTCCCTGAATCCCTTCACTAAATATTACCCTGCTCACACTCCAACAGATCGTCAAGTCCCAAATACCATTCGTCTCCATTCACTCCTATCGAACACACTCATGCACGCCTGCTGGAAGTCCAAGCCCCTCGCCCACAAAACCTCCCTTACCCCTTCCTTCCAACCTTTTCGAGGGCGACCCCTACCCCGCCTTCCTTCTCCTACAGATTTAAATGCTCTCCATGTCATTCTACTTTGATCCATTCTCTCTAAATGACCAAACCACCTCAACAACCCCTCTTCAGCCCTCTGACTAATACTTTTATTAACTCCACACCTTCTCCTAATTTCCACACTCCGAATTTTCTGCATAACATTTACAGCACACATTGCCCTTACACAGGACATCTCCACTGCCTCCAACCGCCTCCTCGCTGCTGCATTCACAACCCAAGCTTCACACCCATATAAGAGTGTTGGTACTACTATACTTTCATACAATCCCTTCTTTGCCTCCATAGATAACGTTTTTTGACTCCACATATACCTCAACGCACCACTCACCTTTTTTCCTTCATCAATTCTATGATTAACCTCATCCTTCATAAATCCATCCGCCGACATGTCAACTCCCAAGTATCTGAAAACATTCACTTCTTCCATACTCCTCCTCCCCAATTTGATATCCAATTTTTTTTTATCAAAATCATTTGATACCCTCATCACCTTACTCTTTTCTAGTTATATATATATAATTACAGTGGACCCTCAACTAACGGTGGCATTAAGTAATGGCAATTTCATCTAACGGCACTTTTTGTCGTAAAAAAATGTCTCTTAACAACGGCAAAAAAACTCTACCAATGACGTTTTTCCGGAACATGTCCATGTGCCGGGAGCGTGGCCTGAGCAGGCCCAGCCACTCCAAGACTCAGTGTGCCATTGTTTACAAGTTGTTGCAGTCGGTTTCCAAGTGTGCCTCCCATATATTTTGGATTATTCCACTGTTTTTAGTGCTTGTAACTGCTAAATAAGCCCCCATGGGGCCCAAGAAAGTTTCTAGTGCCAAGCCTGTGTTAAAAGGGTGAGAATTACGATGGAAATGAACAAGGAGATCATTGAAAAATACGAGAGTGGAGTCCATATGGCTGAGTTGGAAAGGCAATATGTACAACAAATCATTCAACCATCAGTACTATCTTGGCGAACAGCCAAGCAATCAAGGAAGCTATTGTTGCGAAAGATTCAAGTATGTTTTCAAAATGGAGATGGCAAATAATTGAAGAGGTAGAGAGACTGTTATTGGTATGGATAAACAAAAAACAATCATCAGGTGATAGTGTTTCTCAGTCTATAATTTGTGAAAAGGCAAGGAAGTTGCATAATGATCTCATTAAGAAAATGCCTCAAAATAATGCTGCTGCTGATGAATTTAAGGCCAAAAAAGGCTGGTTTGAGAGATTTAAGATTTGTAGTGGCATATATAGTGTGGTAAGGTATGGTGAGGCAGCCAGTTCAGAGAAAAATGCAGCTGAAAAATATGTGAATGACTTTAAGGAATACATAGAGACTGAAAACTTAAAACCTGAACAAGTGTTTAATTGTGACAAAACAGGCCTGTTTTGGAAGAAAATGCTGAACAGGATTTACATTACTCAGGAGGAAAAGGCACTCCCAGGACATAAGCCTATGAAAGACAGGCTTACACTAATGTTGTGTAGTAATGCTAGTGGTGATTGCAAAGTGAAGCTTTATTGGTGTATCACTCTGATACTCCCAGTGTTCAAGAAGAACAATATCGTCAAGGGTAATTTGTGTGTGCTGTGGAGATCAAATAGTAAGGCAAGGGTCACTAGGGAATTTTTCTTGGACTGGTTTTATGGTATGTTTGGCCCCACTGACAAAATACCTCCAGGAAAAGAAATTGTCACTCAAGTGCCTCCTGGTAATGGACAATGCTCCTGCTCATCCTCACAACTTGCAAGAGGAAATTGCAGGGGAGTTTGGTTTTGTTAAAGCTAAATTTTTGCCTCCTAATACAACTCCTCTCCAGTCCATGGACCAGCAGGTCATTTAAAACTTCAAAAAACTCTACACAAAAGTAGTGTTTCAAAAGTGCTTTGAAGTGACCTCAGACACTCAATTGACCCTAAGAGAGTTTTGGAAAGATCACTTCAATATCCTCAGTTGTGTAAATCTTATAGGTAAGGCTTGGGAGGGAGTGACTAAGAGGACCTTGAACTCTGCTTGGAGGAAACTGTGGCCACAATGTGTAGAACAGAGGGATTTTGAAGGGTTTGGGGCTACCCCTCAGGAGGCTATGCCAATAGTGGAAGCTACTATGTCATTGGGGAAGTCCTTGGGGTTGAAGGTTTGTTACAAGGATATGGAAGAGTTGGTGCAGAACGACAAGGAAGAACTAACCACTGCAGACCTGCAAGAGCTTCGGGTGCAATAGCAACAGATCACATCTCAGGAATGTTCTTCAGAGCAGGATGAAGAGAGATGGAGGAAGATGACTTCGTCAAGTTTTAGGGAAATGTGTTCAATGTTTACAAAGGTGCAAGCATTTATCGATGAATTTTATCCTGTCACAGAAGTTGCAAGCTGCATTGGCAACATGTACAATGACACTCTTGTGTCTCATTTTAGGGATATCCTAAGGACACATGAGAAACAGAGCTCTCTGGACAGATATTTTGTGCAACAGGGGTCCAGTGACTCTCAAGTTGGTCCTAGTGGCATTAAAAAACCAAGAAGGGTGGTAACCCCACCTGAAGTCTTTATGGAAGGGGATTCTCCTTCCAAGCAATAGAGAGTCCTGAATCTCCCCTGCTGCTGGCATATCACTCAACAACAACTCTACAATAAAGGTAAGTGGCATTTAATTATTGTTTATTTTGCATGTCCCCATTCCTTTTGGTGTAAGGAAATGTATATTTCATGTAAAACAAAATTTTTTTTTCATACTTTGGGGTGTCAGGAATGAATTAATTCTATTTCCATTATTTCTTATGGGGAAAATTAATTCGAGCAATGGCAATTTTGACTAATGGCAACCTCTCTGGAACGGATTAACACCATTGGTTGAGGGTCCACTGTATATATATATACATACAGAGGAACCCCGGTTTTCATCTGGTCCAGTTATCGTACAATTCAGTTTCTGACCACTTTTTTTTGGTGAAATTTTCCTCGCTTTCGTACATCCACTCAAGAAATTGTCTGTACCAGACGCATCCGCCTGCCCATGGGACACAGCCGCTCATACGTTCATGACTTAGTCTGCCTTTGTTACCCGTAGAGGGTGGTAGTGATGGTGGTAGAGGGTGGGTGCGATGGTGGTAGAGATAACCTCTCCTCCCTCTCCCCTCTTCGCCGTCTTCCATACGCCAACAAGAGTCTTCATTAAAGGTAAAAGTGATTTAAATGTTCATTTATCCATTTCATTAGTGCTTTATATTTATTTCTCATTGTTTTCTGTATGTAAAACTACAGTTATTTTTTATAAAATGTATTTTTTGTTAATAATTTTGGGTATCTTGAATGGATTTATTGGATTTACAGGTCTCCCTACACATTCGCGAGGATTAGGGGATCAAGAGCCTTGTGAATGTTGAAAAATCGTGAATGTTTGGTGCACAAATATATTGTAGGGAAATATAATAATAGCATTTACTTAGCCTAACAATACTGTTTCCTTAACCTATTGAACCATGAACAATCATAAAAAACATGAAAACATCGTAAAATATTGTAAAGGTGAGAAAGACTATAGAATTCAAGAAAGAACTCGTAGCAGAGTACCAAAGTGGAGGAGGCGGAGAGAGGGGAGAATGTGCCTTCTTCAGTGATTCAACGATATGTACGATACTAAAGCAGCACGAGTCGATAAAGGCTATAGCGCCAGCCAGCGATGAAGTGTAGCATTAACAGTGTAGCAAATAAGTTAAGCGATTAACTGACAGAAAAAAGACAGCACAAACCTAACTCCTTCAATGTTGTTGGAATTATATAGGGCTACTGACAACACCGCCACCTTCACCACTATTATGTACAGCTTATGCTCTCAGTGGCCCTTATACACCCAACAACACAACACCACTTGTGACATACATCTTTCAACAAACTGGCCGTATCCCACCGAGGCAGGGTGGCCCAAAAAGAAAAACGAAAGTTTCTCTTTTTAAATTTAGTAATTTATACAAGAGAAGAGGTTACTAGCCCCTTGCCCCCGGCATTTTAGTTGCCTCTTACAACACGCATGGCTTATGGAGGAAGAATTCTGTTCCACTTTCCTCTTATCTCCATGGGGAAGTGGAACAGAATTCTTCCTCCATAAGCCATGCATGTTGTAAGAGGCGACTAAAATGCCGGGAGCAAGAGGCTAGTAACCCCTTCTCCTGTATAAATAACTAAATTTAAAAAGAGAAACTTTTGTTTTTCTTTTTGGGCCACCCTGCCTGGTTGGGATACGGCCAGTTTGTTGAAAGAAAGAAAGAAGATGATCTTTCTTTCTTTCAACACACCGGCCATATCCCACCGAGGTGGGGTGGCTCAAAAGGAAAAACTAAAGTTTCTCCTTTTACATTTAGTAATATATACAGGAGAAGAGGTTACTAGCCCCTTGCTCCCAGCATTTTAGTCACCTCTTTCAACATGCATGGCTTACGGAGGAAGAATTCTGTTCCACTTCCCCATGGAGGTAAGAGGAAATGAACAAGAACTAGAAAGAAAATAGAAGAAAACCCAGATGGGTGTGTATATATATGCTTGTACAAGTATGTGTAGTGTGACCTAAGTGTAAGTAGAAGTAGCAAGACGTACCTGAAATCTTGCATGTTTATGAGACAGAAAAAAGGACACCAGCAATCCTACCATCATGTAAAACAATTACAGGCTTCCGCTTTACACTCAGTTGGCAGGATGGTAGTACTACCTCCCTGGGCAGCTGCTGTCTACCAACCTACTACCTAGGAAAGAAGATATATAGTATATAATATATATATATATATATATATATATATATATATATATATATATATATATATATATATATATATATATATATATATATATATATATATATAATATATATAATATATAATATATATATATATATATATATATATATATATATATATAATATATATATATATATATATAATATATAAAATATATATATATATATATATATATATATATATATATATATATATATATATATATATATATATATATATATATATATATATATATATATATATATATATATATATATAATATATATATATCTACATCCTAGGTAGTAGGTTGGTAAACAGCAACCGCCCAGGGAGGTACTACCGTCCTGCCAAGTGAGTGTACAACGAAAACCTGTAATTGTTTTACATGATGGTAGGATTGCTGGTGTCTTTTGTCTGTCTCATAAACATGCAAGATTTCAGGTATGTCTTGCTACTTCTACTTGCACTTAGGTCACACTACACATACATGTACAAGCATATATATACACACCCCTCTAGGTATTCTTCTATTTTCTTTCTAGTTCTTGTTCTTGTTTATTTCCTCTTATCTCCATGGGGAAGTGGAACAGAATTCTTCCTCAGTAAGCCATGCATGTTGTAAGAGGCAACTAAAATGCAGGGAGCAATGGGCTAGTAACCCCTTCTTCCGTATAAATTTCTAAATTTAAGAGAAACTTTCGTTTTTCTTTTTGGGCCATCCTGCCTTGGTGGGATACGGCCGGTGTGTTGAAAGAAAGAAGAAGAAAGATATATATATATATATATAGTATATATATATATATATATATATATATATATATATATATATATATATATATATATATATATATATATATATATATCCTAGGTAGTAGGTTGGTAAACAGCAACCGCCCAAGGAGGTACTGCCATCCTGCTAAGTGAGTGTAAAACGGAAGCCTGTAATTGTTTAACACAATGGTAGGATTGCTGGTGTCTTTTTATTCTGTCTCATATACATGCAAGATTTCAGGTACGTCTTGCTACTTCTACTTACACTTAGGTCACACTTCACATACATGTACAAGCATATATACACGCACCCCGATGGGTTTTCTTCTATTTTCTTTCTAGTTCTTGTTCTTGTTTATTTCCTTTTACCTCTATGGAGAAGTGGAACAGAATTCTTCTTTCGTAAGCCATGCGTGTTGTAAGAGGCGACTAAAATGCCAGGAGCAAGGGGCTAGTAACCCCTTCTCCTGTATATATTACTAAATGTAAAAGGAGAAACTTACATTTGTCCTTTTGGGCCAACCCACCTCAGTGGGATATGGCTGGTGTGTTGAAATATATATATATATATATATATATATATATATATATATATATATATATATATATATATATATATATATATATATATATATATATATATATATATATACATATGCCAAATAAGGCAAGCGAAAATTTGTGTTTACCTGGAGAGAGTTCCGGGGGTCAACACCCCCGCGGCCCGGTCTGTGACCAGGCCTCATGGTGGATCAGAGCCTGATCAACCAGGCTGTTACTGCTGGCTGCACACAATCCAACATATGAGCGACAGCCTGGCTGGTCAGGTACTGACTTTAGGTGCTTGTCCAGTGCCTGCTTGAAGACAGCCAGGGGTCTATTGGTAATCCCCCTTATGTATGCTGGGAGGCAGTTGAACAATCTTGGGCCCCTGACACTTATTGTGTTGTCTCTTAATGTGCTAGTGACACCCCTGCTTTTCATTGGGGGGATGTTTCATCATCTGCCGAGCCTTTTGCTTTCGTAGCGAGTGATTTTCGTATGCAAGTTCGGTACTAGTCCCTCTAGGATTTTACAGGTGTATATAATCATGTATCTCTCCCGCCTGCATTCCAGGGAGTACAGGTTCAGGAACTTCAAGCGCTCCCAGTAATTGAGGTGTTTTATGTCCATTATGCGTGCCGTGAAAGTTCTCTGTACATTTTCTAGGTCAGCAATTTCACCTGCCTTGAAAGGTGCTGTTAGTGTGCAGCAATATTCCAGCCTAGATAGAACACGCGACCTGAAGAGTGTCATCATGGGCTTGGCATCCCTAGTTTGGAAGGTTCTCATTATCCATCCTGTCATTTTTCTAGCAGATGCAACTGATATAATGTTATGGTCCTTGAAGGTGAGATCCTCCAACATGATCACTCCCAGGTCTTTGATGTTAGCTTTTCGCTCTGTTTTGTGGCTGGAATTTGTTTTATACTCTGATGAAGTTTTAATTTCCTCATGTTTACCATATCGGAGTAATTGAAATTTCTCATCATTGAACTTCATATTGTTTTCTGCAGCCCACTGAAAGATTTGGTTGATGTCTGCCTGGAGCCTTGCAGTGTCTGCAATGGAAGACACTGTCATGCAGATTTGGATGTCATCTGCAAAGGAAGACACGGTGCTGTGGCTGACATCCTTGTCTATGTCAGATATGAGGATGAGAAAGAAGATGGGAGCGAGTACTGTGCCTTGTGGAACAGAGCTTTTCACCGTCGCCGCCTCAGACTTTACTCTGTTGACTACTACTCGTTGTTTTCTGTTTGTGAGAAAAATATAGATCCATCTACCAACTTTTCCTGTTATTCCTTTAGCACGCATTTTGTGCGCTATTATGCCATGGTCACACTTGTCGAAGGCTTTTGCAAAGTCTGTGTATATTACATCTGCATTCTTATTGTCTTCTAGTGCATCTAGGACCTTGTTGTAGTGAGCCAGTAATTGGGACAGGAGCGACCTGCTCTAAACCCATGTTGCCCTGGGTTGTGTAATTGATGGGTATCTAGATGAGTGGTGATCTTGCTTCTTAGGACCCTTTCAAAGATTTTTATGATATGGAATGTTAGTGCTATCGGCCTGTAGTTCTTTGCTATTGTTTTACTGCCCCCTTTGTGGAGTGGGGCTATGTCTGTTGTTTTTAGTAACTGTGGGATGACCCCCGTGTCCATGCTCCCTCTCCATAGGATGTTAAAAGCACGTGATAGGGGCTTCTTGCAGTTCCTGATGAACACAGAGTTCCATGAGTCTGGCCCTGGGGCAGAGTGCATGGGCATGTTATTTATCGCCTGTTCGAAGTCATCTGACATCAGGATAACATCAGATAGGCTTGTGTTTACCAAATTCTGTGGCTCACTCACAAAAAATTCATTTAAATCTTCGACTCTCAGTCTAGTTAGTGGCTTGCTAAAAACTGAGTCATATTAGGACTTGAGTAGCTCACTCATTTTCTTGCTGTCATCTGTGTAGGACCCATCTTGTTTAAGTTGTTCTTGACTTTGATTTGGCATAAGAAAATAAACACTTTGGGTTTCTTTTGACTTCATTTATGGCCTTTAGCTCTTCCCGCAATTCCTAACTCCTATAAGACTCCCTTAGCTTTAGTTCAATGTTTGCTATTTCTCTGACCAGTGTCTCCCTACGCATTTCAGATATATTGGCCTCTCTTAGCTGCTCTGTTATTCTTTTCCGTCGCCTGTACAGGGAGCGCCTGTCTCTTTCTGTTTTACATCTACTCCTCTTTTTTCTTAAAGGAATATGCCTTGAGCATACATCGAGTGCCACAGAGTTAATCTGCTCTAGGCATAAGTTGGGGTTTGTGTTGCTTAGTCTATCTTCCCAGCTTATATCGTTTAGGACTTGGTTTACTTGGTCCCACTTTATGTTCTTGTTATTTAAGTTGAATTTGGTGAAGGCTCCCTCGTGACTGATCTCATTTTGTCAGTCTGGGGCTCCGCGCATACATGTCTGTACCTCCATTATGTTGTGATGCGAGTATATTGTTTTTGATATGGTGACATTTCGTATCAGATCATCATTGTTAGTGAAGATGAGGTCCAGTGTATTCTCCAGTCTAGTAGGCTCTATTATTTGCTGGTTTAAGTTGAATTTTGTGCAGAGATTTAAAAGCTCGTGTGTGTGTGAGAGTTCTCGTCTGAGCTGCCTCCTGGTGTTATCACTGCAACAACATTATTTGCTATATTCCTCCATTTTAGGTGCCTTAAGTTGAAATCAATAATTTTGCAAAAATCATTCTGAACCTAAAAAAAAAAATATATTTCACTGTGTTTGTTTATTATTAAATTATTATAAACTTATCTAAAATATATTTAGTTGGATTAGGCTAAATTAAATTGTGCTTGTTATAATAAGGTTAGATAAGTTTTCTAAAGTTCTTTTGGTACAAAATTATTAATTTTTACATACACATACATAAAAAAAATATATCTTTAAATGTATAAGAGAAAAATTTTAGAAAGGTCTTAATTTTAAGTGTGTTCTTGCTAAATGAACAATTTTACCTATTCAGCACGATATATATATATATATATATATATATATATATATATATATATATATATATATATATATATATATATATATATATATATATATATATATATAATAAACATTGGCCAGTGACTGAGGGAGAACTGCGTTAAGTAGAGAGTTCTAAAGGCAAAAGAGGATCGTGCAATACTTGCCACATATTCAAAGACGAAGGTGAGCGTCTCTCTTGTGTGAATTATGTCGTGTAGAGTAACGATGTTTGCATGCTTGAGTTGCTTCAGGAGTGAGGCTTCCCTGATAGCAGTAAATGGTGCACCTTCCTCCTCCTGAAGCCGAATCTCCTTCAAGGCTACAACCTGGTTTGTCAGGCTGAAAAGAGAGAGAGCAATTAGCTACTGGGACAAAAAAAAAATACTACACTTAGAATAAATGTCTATGGTACTGAGGTACATGGTACTATGGTACAAGGATCCCACTGGAAATAAATCACTGACTTTTGAGGTTATTATAGGTAATCTACAAATATGCTGCTATGTATAATTTATGTAACTGTATTTATGTGTGTTTCTACCTGAATAAACTTACTAAATAATAAAACAGGTATTCTGAGCATCTTGTTAAATGTGGTTAAGACGGATTGTTTGAGGTGTGATAAACAAGTCGGGGTGAGGGAGGAATTCGGATGAACAAATTGGACATGTGGAGATGGAGAAGTTGGATGTATGAAGGAATACAAATGTCAAATCAAAGTTTAGTGTTTAAAAAAAAATCCTTGGAATGCACTATTTAAAACTACAAATCAGATAGATGAAATATACAGTGTTACAATGGATTAACATTAATAAAACACACAATAAAATACACAAAAAAATCTGCAATGTATTTCAATGCATGTGACTAATAGTAACAGCCTGGTTGATCAGCCTTGATACACCGCAAGGCCTGGTCATGGCCTGGGCCACGGGCGTGTTGACCCTAGGAACACTCTCCAGGTATGGCACTGTATTAATAAATGAGAAGACTACCTACATGGAGTCTACCTAGAGTGTGTTCCAAGGGTCAATGCCCCCACAACCTGGTCCTAGACCGGACCTACCGGAGGATGGCCTGATCAACCAGGCTGTTGGTGCTAGTTGCATGAAGTCCAACAAAAGCACCACAGCCCAGCTGATCAGGAACTGACTTGATAAATGATGGTTAAACAGCAGGTGCTAGAGTGCACGGGAAGTTAAAGGTCAAACCAGGAAATAATGTCAACAGTATCCAAACTTACCACAGATAAAAAAAAAAAACAATTGATTAAACTATTTACTAAAAAAAAAAAAAGACTTTTCAGAGAAAAGCAAGTCAAAACCACATACAAATTAACTGTGGTGGATAAGCTTAACATGACTTCAAAGGTCTTAAATGATGTGGACTTAAATTCCCATGGATTTTGGAAGAAATGTGCAGAGCTAAAGTTTTTGATCCATGTATGGAAGTTATTCCATCCACCTGATTCCACTGAAGTAATCCCTTCTGGGAAAGCTTCTTCAAGGCAGTGAGAGGAGGCTCTTGATCCAAGAAACTGAACCTGATCTCCCCATCTTTGGATTAAACCTGATTGCATCTCATTCCCTAAGTGCCGTATGACCCCCCCTTCCTCTTCATTTTAGCTCTCACCAACATGAAATTGAAAAAAAAAAATAAGATACACTGGGTCAAAATATTAACACTTAAAGTATTTTCTAACATCTCTGAGGCTCATATGATTGTTAAGATAAGATAAGATTTCGTTCGGATTTTTAACCCCGGAGGGTTAGCCACCCAGGATAACCCAAGAAAGTCAGTGCGTCATCGAGGACTGTCTAACTTATTTCCATTGGGGTCCTTAATCTTGTCCCCCAGGATGCGACCCACACCAGTCGACTAACACCCAGGTACCTATTTGCTGCTAGGTGAACAGGACAATAGGTGTAAGGAAACGTGTCGGAATTTCCACCCGCCGGGAATCGAACCCGGGCCCTCAGTGTGTGAAGCGCGCTCTCAAAAAAAAATCGAAAAATTATGGAAATTGAGTTATTTATACCGAAAAATGGCTTAACTCTTTGGCAACACAATGGTACCAGAATGAATGTTCTACAACGTTTCTACAAGAAATTATAGTAATTTATATCAGGTATGGTGACGGCGATGTGGGTAGCGAGTCTGCTCACAGCCCATATATTTTCTGGATTTTTTTCCTTGTTTTTTATCTCTTTTTCTTGCATTATTCTTTCTAATATAATAACTGACTATCTGGCATCATAAAATAGTAGGCGGAGCTTATCCGTAGACTTAGAGCCAACCAGGAACCATCTGGGGACGCTCGGCAGTGTTCCCGCTCCAGAGAGTCTGGAGAAATTACTTCATTATTACGCTTATATCAGCTTATATATCAACTCTACGGCTTATTTATCTATCAGAATTGATCTAATATGATATAATAAACACTATAAATAGCATACAAACATGTTATATACTCTAGACTGAATAAAATAAGCCATAATATGGCGAGAGACCATCGGGAATATTTCGATAAACATGAGTTACTACTCTCATGTCGTCTTCTTTGGTCTCTGAGTAAGAGAAAACGGTGTTTTGAAGAGGTTAACTGCACTAGAACATCAATTTACTAAAAAATGCAGCCAAACAAACGCGATTTTCGCGATTTTTTTTTTTTTGGAGACGGTGGGCCGGCCGGCACTCCAGGCCAATATCTCGGAAGTAACTTATTCACTTTACGGTACATAGTCTGCCTTTATTACTTAATTAAATGTAATAATATTCACAGAAATTGTAGAATAATGATTTCTCTAATTTGCATTTATTAATTTTTGGAAATATTCCACATACTTTGGGAGTTATGTGGGAGTAAAGGGCAGATTTTTTGCAACATTCCAAGAACTAACAGTTATTTAGAGGAAAGTTACTAATTACAAATTCGTATAGCATTGTTCTCTCGGCACCAAGTGTCCAAACAACCTTACGTCGTCCCATACAGGACAAGCAACCTGCCAAAGGGCATTTTCAGTAAATCAGTCCTTTTTCAGTCTTTTCTCAGTTGTTATTTGAGGTATATTTTTGATAAATATTTTCAAGAAAGAGTAAAAACACTTTGTCTTGTGCACCAAAACTGGAGGAAATCGGACGGTAAACAAAAAAGCAACATCTAATGCTGATACAGCCCCCTTCACTCACCCGCTGAGACAAGGATAAGCTCCAATTATCTTTCCATATGGCTCATATCTCTCATCTCTAGAACCAGCCTGCTGAAAAATCTATTTTCAGAACATATTCATGTGCCTGACTTGGTGTGGGCTTCACAGTGGAACAGTATACTCGAGGTTGTGCAAGAAAGGTATAAAATACCGACAATATGAAAGTATACTCGAGGTTTGGCCTGAAATACGCTGTGTACAGCACCCTCAGTATTCAAGCTAGCGATAACTAGCTTGCAGCTTTGAACTTGTCAGTCAGTTTTAGATGAAGGTTAGTATACTGACCACCTTAAAAACATAAGAAAGAAGAAACACTGCGGCAGGCCTACTGGCCCATGCGAGGCAGGTCCAAGTCACCTCCCGGATTAAACCAATGACCCTCCTAGTCAGGTCAGGTCACATCCACTTAAGGAAGGGTATGGCAGCAGATGTATTAGCACAAGCTAGTCAGGTCCAACTCACACCCACTCATGCATTTATCTAACCTATTAATTTTTTAAACTACACAACGTCTTAGCTTCTATGCGTAGGGAGTCACTGGTCAGAGAAATAACAAACATCGAACTTAAGCTAAAGGAATCTTATAGGAGTCAGGAATCGCGGGAAGAACTAAAAGTCATAAATGAAATCGAAAGAAACCCAAAATATTTCTTTTCTTATGCCAAATCAAAATCGAGAACAACATCCAGTATTGGGCCCCTACTTAAACAAGATGGGTCCTACACAGATGACAGCAAGGAAATGAGTGAGCTACTCAAGTCCCAATATGACTCAGTTTTTAGTAAGCCGCTAACCAGACTGAGAGTCAAAAATCAAAATGAATTTTTTATGAGAAAGCCACAGAATTTGGTTAACACAAGCCTATCTGATATCCTGACACCAAATGACTTCGAACAGGCGATAAATGACATGCCCATGCACTCTGCCCCAGGGCCAGACTCATGGAACTCCGTGTTCATCAAGAACTGCAAGAAGCCCCTATCACGAGCTTTTACCATCCTATGGAGAGGGAGCATGGACACGGGGGTCGTCCCACAGTTACTAAAAACAACAGACAAAGCCCCACTCCACAAAGGGGGCAGTAAAGCAATAGCAAAGAACTACAGACCGATAGCACTAACATCCCATATCATAAAAATCTTTGAAAGGGTCCTAAGAAGCAAGATCGCTACCCACCTAGATACCCATCAATTACACAACCCAGGGCAACATGGGTTTAGAGCAGGTCGCTCCTGTCTGTCTCAGCTACTAGATCACTACGGCAAGATCCTAGATGCACTAGAAGACAAACAGAATGCAGATGTAATATATATATATATATAGACTTTGCAAAAGCCTTCGACAAGTGTGACCATGGCGTAATAGCGCACAAAATGCGTGCTAAAGGAATAACAGGAAAAGTTGGTAGATGGATCTATAATTTCCTCACAAACAGAACACAAAGAGTAGTAGTCAACAGAGTAAAGTCTGAGGCGGCGACGGTGAAAAGCTCTGTTCCACAAGGCACAGTACTCGCTCCCATCTTCTTTCTCATCCTCATATCTGACAACAACAAGGATGTCAGCCACAGCACCGTGTCTTCCTTTGCAGATGACACCCGAATCTGCATGACAGTGTCTTCCATTGCAGACACTGCAAGGCTCCAGGCGGACATCAACCAAATCTTTCAGTGGGCTGCAGAAAACAATATGAAGTTCAACGATGAGAAATTTCAATTACTCCGATATGGTGAACATAAGGAAATTAAAACTTCATCAGAGTACAAAACAAATTCCTTCCACAAAATAGAGCGAAAAACCAACGTCAAAGACCTGGGAGTGATCATGTTGGAGGATCTCACCTTCAAGGACCATAACATTGTATCAATCGCATCTGCTAGAAAAATGACAGGATGGATAATGAGAACCTTCAAAACTAGGGATGCCAAGCCCATGATGACGCTCTTCAGGTCGCTTGTTCTATTCAGGCTGGAATATTGCTGCACACTAACAGCACCTTTCAAGGCAGGTGAAATTGCTGACCTAGAAAATGTAGAGAATCTTCACGGCGCGCATAATGGAGATAAAACACCTCAATTACTGGGAGCGCTTGAATTTCCTGAACCTGTACTCCCTGGAATGCAGGCAGGAGAGATACATGATTATATACACCTGTAAAATCCTAGAGGGACTAGTACCGAACTTGCACACGAAAATCACTCACAACGAAAGCAAAAGACTTGGCAGACGATGCAACATCCCCCCAATGAAAAGCAGGGGTGTCACTAGCATGTTAAGAGACAATACAATAAGTGTCAGGGGCCCGAGACTGTTCAACTGCCTCCCAGCATACATAAGGGGGATTACCAATAGACCTCTGGCAGTCTTCAAGCAGGCACTGGACAACAACCTAAAGTCGGTACCTGACCAGCCGGGCTGTGGCTCGTACGTTGGATTGCGTGCAGCCAGCAGTAACAGCCTGGTTGATCAGGCTCTGATCCACCAGGAGGCCTGGTCACAGACCGGGCCGCGGGGGCGTTGACCCCCGGAACTCTCTCAAGGTAAACTCCAGGTATGACAGTACTTGGGAGTTCGTTCTACTCATCCACAACTCTATTACCAAACCAGTGCTTTCCTATATCCTTCCTGAATCTGATTTTTTCCAACTTAAAACCGTTGCTACGAGTCGTGTCTTGGCTACATATTTTTAGCATGCTATTTTTATTCCCTTTATTTATTCCTGTTTTCCATTTATACACCTCAATCATATCACCCCTAATTCTATGCCTTTCTAGAGTGCAGATTCATGGCTCTCAGTTTATCCTCATAGGAAAGATATCTGATACATAGGATCAACTTCGCCATCCTCCTTTGTACGTTTTCCAGTGCATTTATATCCATTCAGTAATACGGTGACCAGCATAATCTAAATGAGGCCTAGCCAAAGATATATAGAGTTGAACAACAACATGAGGACTCCTATTATTTATGATCCTTGATATGAAGCCAAGGATTCTGTTCACTTTATTGCAAACACTTATGCACTGTTCTCTTGGTTTTAGATTACTGCTAACCAGAACTCCCATATCCATTTTGCAATCAGTAATATTAAAATCTACATTACTTAGTTTATATGTGTCATGGCTATTTTCTTGTCCAATGTTTAGAACTTTGCATCTGCCACTTCTCCGACCACTGTATCAGTCTATTTAAATCTTCTTGGAGTGGTCTAATGTCTTCATTTGAATGAATTAGGTAACTTATTTTGGTGTCATCAGCAAACTTGCGTATGTTGCTTTTTATTCCCTCATCAATGCCCTTTATATAAATTGTGAACAACAAAGGGCCCAACACTGACCCCTGTGGAACACCACTCGTGATGCACCCCCACTCTGATTTCTCTCCATTGATGCAAACTCTCTGCTGCCTATCTGTCAATCACCTCTAACGAGGAAAAAAATTCTCCTCCTATGCCGTGTGCCTTAATTTTCCTCAGTAGCCTATGATGTGGAACTCTTATCAAAAGCCTTACTTAAGTCCATTTGGCTTAGCGCTTCTTTTTGATTATAATAATAATTACTTAAGTCCATATACACAATATCATGTTCATTACCATGATCTACCTTCTCAAATACCTTGGTGAAAAAAGTTAGTAAATTCGTAAGGCAGGAACGCCCCTTTGTAAAACCGTGCTGAGATTCATTAATCAATTTATGCCTTTTAAGATGGCTACGAATTGCCTCAGCAATTACTGATTCCATAAATTTTCCCACTATGGAGGTAAGGCTTATTGGTCTATAGTTCAAAGCTAAGGACCTGTCACCTGCCTTGTAAATAGGCACTACATTTGCCATTTTCCACTTGTCCGGCACTATGCCAGCTTGTAGTGATACGTTGAAAAGGCTAGCCAGAGGTTTTCTAAGCTCCTCTTTACATTCCTTTAAAACCCTTGCAAACAGTTCATCAGGGTATGGCAATTTGTTCGGTTTTAATTTCTCTATTTGTCTGAGGACCATTTCATTAGTTACCCTAATTGTGCGTAGTTTATTGTCCTGTTCTATATAATTTATGGAATTTCGCTAGTATCTTCCTGCGTAAAAACTGAGATTGGGCCACTGAAAAGTGGTCCAATCTTGTCCCTAATCTTACCTCTATATACCTGAAAGAAACCTGGGTTAGTCTTCGAATCCCTTGCCACTTTAGCCTCATAATCTCCTTAGCTTTTCCTATCCCCCTTTTTTTTATTTCTCCATTCATTCATTAGAGATTTGCCGGTACTTCCGGCCCGGGTCTTCTCCAGATGGTGACCCGGCGGTGGCCCCCGGGGCGGGGGTGTCGTTCGTCTTCTTCATTCTTCTATCTTCTCTCTTGGGCCCTCCGGTTGGAGGGTAACTTCTTCTTCTATCTTGCATTGACTCCCCCAGTGGGGAGTGTCTTCTCGCTTGGGATCTTCAGTGTCACAGTTGGGCAGAGGCAGAAAACAGGGTCCCATTGGAGCCACACCCCAGCTTTAGCAGACAGCAAAGTGCTGGGGAAACTTGTCTTGATGGTAGTGCTAGAGGGGAATACCCTCTGCACCAGTCTGATTCAGAGGTATCAGCCTGTTCTTCAGTGCTTCGTGGTCAATTCCAGCATTGCTGAGGGCGGTGTAGATACGGTTGGCAAAGCGTTCCAAGTTGGGTGACAAAATGTCGTTGATGTCTTGCTCACATTCTGGAGTTCGCATTGAGTTCTTCTGGTTGGTTGTGCAGTGTCCACCACTCTTGCCCTTGGCTTCTTGTTGCCGTGGGGGATTGGTGGTGGCCTGGGGAGCTGCAGCTCTTGGTTCTTGAGTTTTGGCAGTCTTGACCTTGGCTCCTTGTTGTGGTGGAGCAGTAGTAGCGGTATGGGTAGTTGCAGCCCTTGGTTCTTGAGTTTTAGCTTTCTTGGCTGGCGGTTGAAGTGTCAGAGGCAAGGCCTCGGCTTGGATAGTTGCGGTGGCGGTGGAGGCAGGCGGTGGTGGACTCTCATTGGTGGGATTTGCCGACGTATCAGTGGTCTCAGATTGGTCCATCTTTATGTCGAGTGGAGGTTGTGTCAGTGGTGGAACAGCAGTTATGCTGGCAATATTTGCAGTGGTTTGTAGGATTTCACTGGAAGGTGGTGATGCAGGGAATGTGAGTCCAGGCATGTTGTTTAGTTGGAATACTTCGTTGATGGTGGTGTTGAAGGAGCCAGGCTCAGCTGCATTCTGTACATGAGCATACATGATGCAACATAGGATCTTGGTGGGATCGGCAGCAGGTGCTGTGAGGAAAGTGGTAGGAGCAGCTTGCGTGGCTTGTAGTATCTTGGTAGTGTCTGCTTGAATCTTGGCAATAGCAGAATATGTGGGTGCTTGTGGTTCGGACTTCTTTTGTTGTTGTTTCTTGAGTATGTCCCTTCTGATAGGACACCTGGCAGCAAGAGTATGGTGGTCATCCTTGCAGTTCAAGCATTTCGGTGGGGAAGCAGTAGTGCAATTCTTGAAGTCATGGCCCTCGAGGCCACAGGTGGAGCAGTACTTCTTGTCTTTGGCAGGGCAGTTTTTGGTGATATGCTGGTATGAGTAACAGTTATAGCACTGTGGGATTTGTTGGTATTATTTCTCTCTTTAAGTGAATACTGTATATTGATTTCTTAACTGCCCCTCTCCTCTTTTGATATACCTATATATGCCTCTCTTTTGACCAGTGAGATATTTTAATATGCTGTTTATCCATTGGGGTCATTTTTGGCTGATCTAATTTCCCTACTTGGAATATAAGTTGTCTGGGCAGCTAGAACTATGCTCTGAAAAACGTCATATTGGCAACCAACACCACCTACCTGACCCACAGTTAGGTCATTCCAATTTAGCCTGCCCAGGTAATTTCTCAGTCCCATGAAATTGGTCAAGAAGTCTGGGACAGAGACTTGATTGTAGTTATTTGGGTAATTCCATGATATACTGAAAATGAGTTGTGATCACTTTCCCCAAGCTCATCATTAACCTCAAGATTATTAATTAATGATTCCTTGTTGGCAAGAACCAAGTCAAGCAGATTATTTCTTCTAGTTGGTTTTGTCACAAACTGTTTTAAAAAGCAATCCTGAATTGTATCACGAAAGTCACTAGACTCAAGATTTCTTGTCACATTGTTCCAATCAATTTGTCTAAAGTTAAAATCTCCTATTAACACATTTTCATATCTAGACGCCTTATGAATTTCGTCCCATGGCAGCTTACTGTACTCCCTATCAAGATTTGGGGGCCTATAAATTACACCCAAAATTAATTTGTCTTGACCCTCTTTGTATTATTATAATCAAAAAGAAGCGCTAAGCCACAAGGACTATACAGCCCGACCCTCTTTGTAACTTGTCATGATTGTGACCAGACCTACCTGGAGTTCATTACCGCTGTAACTTGCTCAGCTATCAAAACTTTGGAGTCCAGTCCCTGGACCAATTATGTACCTCTGTAATCTTTTGACTATCGCCCACAGGATGGGTATGGGGTGCATAATAAACATATTAAACTAAACATGACCCTCGAGAAACTGTAGTCAAACAGATTCTGTGTCCCATGCTTCTAATCTTACATCTTGTCTAACACATTTTAAATTATCTGTGACATACACTGCCACTACACTACCCTTCTGTTGACCCCATCAGTGTGGAATATTTTATAGCCTTGTATGTGGCATTCAAAAGGCATTTCTCTATCTTTCAGGTTGAACCAGGTCTCCATTATAGCAATAGTGTCTATATTATCTGCACATGCATGTATTCTTAGCTCATCTATGTTGTTTCTTAGATTCCTACAATTAGTATAGTAAACCTTAAGGAAGCTAGTCACTCTCTGCTCTCTACTGTCTCTCACTGTTTGTTGATCAAATGCTTTGCCTTTACTAGCAACTGCTGTATAGCCCTTGTGGCTTAGCGCTTCTTTTTGATTATAATAATAATTTACTAGCAACTTTATTTTGAATATTGTCTATTAAAATCCCTGAGGCATCCTGGTAATATCTGCTGTTTTCTAGCAGGTGAGTTTTTTCTCTTAAGTAAGATTAAGATTTTGTTTGGATTTTTAACCCCGGAGGGTTAGCCACTCAAGATAATCCAAGAAAGGCAATGAGTCATCGAAGGACCGTCTGTTTTTATTTTCATTGGGGTCCTCAATTTTGTCCCCCAGGATGTGACCCACACCAGTCGACTAACACCCAGGTACCTACTTGCTAGGTGAACAGGATAACAGGTGTAAGGAAAAGCGTCGACATGTTTCCACCCCGCTGGGAATCGAACCCCGCCGTCCACGTGTGAAGCGAGAGCTTTGCCAGCCAGGCCACGTGTGAGAGGGGTCGCTCAGGGCTTTGAGTTCTTATGGATATCCTTTCAGGCTCCATAGGCTTTCCTGTGTCAAGCTATCTGTATTACTTGCACCAGCAACGCTTCAACTGTTATTACTAAGTTGCACAGTTTTCTTGACTAGTTACTGCCCTCCAAGTCTCTGGCATTAACGCCTGTTCCTGCAAGAAGATCTCTCGGAATTTTATATTTAGTTCTTTGCAGATGAGCTTGTTGTTTTATTTGAATAAACCTAATTCAATCTACGCAGTCTATTACTCATGTTTTCTCTTAATTTAACCGTAAAGTATCTTTGGGTTTCTTTTAATCTTGGTTGCTGCGTGTGGAGTGTGTGCTATATCGGAAGAGGACTCCGTGTGGAGCTCCAGTCTTGGCTGATATGCTGAGGCCGACTAAGCAAGGCTTTAATATACAGTAAATCTTCTTTATATCTTGGCCTGGCCACGACTGCAGCAGTGACCGTCTCCGTCACTGCAGCTCCCGTGTTATGTGCCACTTGGCGGACTCCCCAGAGCCTCATGTGGTGCGTATCTCCACCACTGATATCACTAGACATTTTGCCCCATCCTCTTCGGCTTGCTGGTATCACATTCGAGGAGAGAAGGAATTACCTTTTTTTTTTTTTTTTTTTTACACATCGCTGGGCTGATCTTCTCTCTCCACCCCCCCCCCACACACACATTTAATCGAATTTATATAAACTTATTATTTTTGGTCCGAATATTTATATTATTATTCAGAAGTTTCTCTCTTCTTACATTGCTATACTTTTTGGAAAGGTTTAGGATGAGGTGCTCTCCAGATTGAATAAAAAATTACTCGCTTGTTGCACTGTGTGTACACTCACCTAAGTCACCTAACTGTGGTTGCATAGGTTGAGTCATAGCTCCTGGGTTGCTACTAGATTCACTCCCTTCTCCATAAGCTTTATCATACCTCTTCTTAAAACTATGTATGGATCCTGCCTCCACTACATCACTTTGCAGATTATTCCACTTCCTGACAACTCTATAACTGAAGAAATACTTCCTAACATTCCTGTGACTCATCTGAGTCTTCAACTTTCAAATGTGACCCCTTGTTTGCTGTGTGTCATTTCTGAAACATCCCGTCTCCATCCACCTTATCAATTCCTCTCAGTATTATGTATGTCGTTATCATGTTTCCCCTATCCCTCCTGTCCTCCAGTGTCATCAGGTCGATTTCCCTTAACCTTTCCTCGTAGGACATGCTCCTCAGCTCCGGGACTAGTCTTGTTACAAACTTTTGCACTTTTTCTAATTTCTTGACGTGCTTGACCAGATGTAAGTTCCTAACTGATGCTGCATACTCTAATATGGGCCTGACGTACACAGTGTACAGAGTCTTAAACGATTCCTTACTGAAGTGTTGGAACGCTATGATTAGGTTTGCCAGGCGCCCATGTGCTGCAGTAGTTATTTGGTTGATGTGCGCCTCAGGAGATGTGCTCGGAACTATACTCACCCCGAGGTCCTTTTCCTTGAGTGAAGTTTGGAGTCTTTGACCCCCTAGCCTATATTCTGTTTGCGATCTTCTTTGCCCTTCCCCAGTCTTCACGACTTTGCACATGGTGGGGTTGAATTCCAGGAGCCAGTTGTTGGACCAGGCCTGCAGCTTGTCCAGATCCCATTGTAGTCCTGCCTGATCCTCATCATGTGTGTGTGTGTGTGTGTGTTAGTTACCATTTTGTCCTAGGCACATGTCGATTAGACACTAGGCCTGTTGTAGGTGTGTAGGTGTGTGTGTGTGTGTGTGTGTGTGTGCATGTGTGTGTGTGTGTGTGTGTGTGTGTGTGCATGTGTGTGTGTGTGTGTGTGCATGTGTGTGTGTATATATATGTGTGTGTGTGTGTGTGTGTGTGTGTGTGTGTTAGTTACCATTTTGTCCTAGGCACATGTCGATTAGACACTAGGCCTGTTGTAGGTGTGTGTGTGTGTGTGTGTGTGTGTGTGTGTGTGTGTGTGTGTGTGTATGTGTGTGTATATATATGTGTGTGTGTGTGTGTGTGTGCATGTGCATGTTTGTGTGTTAGTTACCATTTTGTCCTAGGCACATGTCGATTAGACACTAGGCCTGTTGTGTGTGTGTAGGTGTGTAGGTGTGTAGGTGTGTGTGTGTGTGTGTGTGTGTGTGTGTGTTGTGTGTGTGTGTGTGTGTGTACTCACCTATTTGTACTCACCTATTTGTGGTTGCAGGGGTCCAGTCATAGCTCCTGGCTCCGCCTCTTTGCTGATTGCTACTAGGTCCTCTCTCTCCCTGCTCCATGAGCTCTATCATACCTTGCCTTAAAACTATGTATGGTTCCCGCCTCCACTACTTCACTTTCTAGGCTATTCCACGGCTTGACTACGCTATGACTGAAGAAATACTTCCTAACATCCCTTTGATTCATCTAAGTCTTCAACTTCCAATTGTGACCTCTTGTGTCTGTGTCCCATCTTTGGAACTTCCCGTCTTTGTCCATCTCATCTAGTCCGCGCAGTATTTTATATGTCGTTATCATGTCTCCCCTGACCCTCCTGGCCTCCAGTGTCAGGCCGATTTCCCTCAACCTTTCTTCGTAGGACAATCCCCGTAGCTCTGGGACTAGTCTTGTTGCAAACCTTTGCACTTTCTCTAATTTCTTGACGTGTGTGTGTGTGTGTGTGTGTGTGTGTGTGTGTGTGTGTGTGTGTATGTGTGTATGTGTATGTGTGTGTGTATGTGTGCGTGTGTATATGTGTGTGTGTATGTGTGTGTGTGAGTGTATGTGTGTATGTGTATGTGTGTGTGCATGTACTCACCTAGTTGTACTCACCTAGTTGAGGTTGCGGGGGTCGAGTCCGAGCTCCTGGCCCCGCCTCTTCACTGATCGCTACATGTGTGTGTGTGTGTATGTGTGTGTGTATGTGTGTATGTGTGTATGTGTATGTGTGTGTATGTGTGTGTGTATGTGTGTGTGTGTGTACTCACCTATTTGTGGTTGCAGGGGTCGATTCACAGCTCCTGGCCCCGCCTCTTCGCTGATTGCTACTAGGTCCTCTCTCTCCCTGCCCCATGAGCTCTATCATACCTCGCCTTAAAACTATGTATGGTTCCTGCCTCCACTACATCACTTTCTAGGCTATTCCATGGCCTGACTACTCTATGACTGAAGAAATACTTCCTAACATGTGTATGTGTGTGTATGTGTGTATGTGTGTGTATGTGTGTATGTGTGTGTGTATGTGTGTATGTGTGTGTGTGTATGTGTGTGTGTGTGTGTATGTGTGATAGTTACCATTTTGTCCTAGGCACATGTCGATTAGACACTAGGCCTGTTGTAGGTGTGTAGGTGTGTGTGTGTGTGTGTGTGTGTGTGTGTGCATGTGTGTGTGTATATATATGTGTGTGTGTGTGTGTGTGTGTTAGTTACCATTTTGTCCTAGGCACATGTCGATTAGACACTAGGCCTGTTGTGTGTGTGTAGGTGTGTAGGTGTGTAGGTGTGTAGGTGTGTAGGTGTGTAGGTGTGTGTGTGTGTGTGTGTGTGTGTGTCTATGTGTGTCTGTGTATGTGTGTGTGTATGAATACACATAATGTAAAGCAAGTTTGTATTTCGCCCGTTTCTCTCCAGATTAATTAAGCTCTATCAAGTCTCAGACGTGATAATTCAATCCTCAGCGAAGCATCGTTTAAAATAACGATATCCTCTGCATTACCGTCTTTATACCCTGATTTCCACTCTGGGTGAGGGAAAGCTCAAGGGGGAGGTGAAGGAGGTAAGTGGTGGAAAGACTGTCGTCTTTCCATGTGTGTCATCCATCTCAAGGAGTAAAGAGATAAATTAGACACATGTGCAACAATTGGGTATCTTTATTACGGAAACGTTTTGCCAACTGTTGCACGTGTGTCTAATTTATCAACTTGTCGGTTCTCTGAACCATTCATCTACAAGGAGTAAAGGAGTTACTGTAAACACCTGCTTTAGTGGCAAATGGCTAGTGTTGAATATAAACATGCGTGGGAATGGTTAAGTGCGAATACCGCCTGCCAAGCATAGTCCAAGAGGCCTACTTATGTGCTTCAGCTGTATTTTTGTTCTCGTCTGTATGTGAATACTGGAAAACAAAGAACAGAAAGAGGTGTGAAAGGGACGGATGATGGGGGTAAAAGATACAATTAAAATGAAATAAAAATAATGAAAGTGGATGTAGAAACACGTATGTCTGTCACTGACAGATACACTCATGGAAACAAATCAAAATCATAAATTTGGCGAGGAGCGGATTCACCAACCGTGTGAAGGCCAGAAAGCCAGAACAGCGGGTGGAGGTGGAGAATCATTAGAATAAAGGTACGATACCAACAGATTGAGAGACAGGTGCAACACCTTGGTATTCTTGGTATTCTTTCCGTTTCTCAAAAAAGGAATCCAAGTAATGCACACGATGGTAAATACAGCAAGCAGAGGGAGTGAGTGACCGTAGTCATCACGAGGAAGATACGAAAAGAGGAACACTTCAGGAGGCCAACTGGCCCATACTAGGCACGACGATACGATAGGACTCACAGGTAAGGACCCACGAGGGGCGAGGGGCAAGTGGGGACAGTACGAAGAATAGACGGTGAGAGGAATGTCTTGAGTCGAAGAGAGAAGAGTCAGGACTAGACCCAACTGCTAAGCCAGAATAACAATGACGAAAGACGATGTAGAGACAACAGGAACTCTGCAGGTGCTGACTTGCTGGATGGAAGATTGCTGCTACTTGATGGTGATTGGTGGCTGCAGGCGACAAGGGAGGAGCTCAACGTTGATTGGTCATTTCATAATGGCTTGGTGGTTATTTGGAATTGTGTGTATGTGTGTATGTGTGTGTACTCACCTATTTGTTCTCACCTATTTGTGGTTGCAGGGGTCGAGTCACAGCTCCTGGCCCCGCCTCTTCGCTGATTGCTACTAGGTCCTCTCTCCCTGCCCCATGAGCTCTATCATACCTCGCCTTAAAACTATGTATGGTTCCTGCCTCCACTACATCACTTTCTAGGCTATTCCATGGCCTGACTACTCTATGACTGAAGAAATACTTCCTAACATGTGTATGTGTGTGTGTATGTGTGTGTGTGTGTGTATGTGTGTGTGTATGTGTGTGTGTATGTGTGTGTGTATGTGTGTGTGTGTGTATGTGTGTATGTGTGTGTGTGTGTGTGTACTCACCTATTTGTACTCACCTATTTGTGGTTGCAGTGGTCGAGTCACAGCTCCTGTCCCCGCCTCTTCGCTGATTGCTACTAGGTCCTCTCTCTCCCTGCCCCATGAGCTCTATCATACCTCGCCTTAAAACTATGTATGGTTCCTGCCTCCACCACATCACTTTCTAGGCTATTCCATGGCCTGACTACTCTATGACTGAAGAAATACTTCCGAACATCCCTTTGATTCATCTGAGTCTTCAACTTCCAATTGTGACCTCTTGTGTCTGTGTCCCATCTCTGGAACATCCCGTCTTTGTCCACCTCGTCTATTCCGCGCAGTATTTTATATGTCATTATCATGTCTCCCCTGACCCTCCTGGCCTCCAGTGTCGTCAGGCCGATTTCCCTCAACCTTTCTTCATAGGACAATCCCCGTAGCTCTGGGACTAGTCTTGTTGCAAACCTTTGCACTTTCTCTAATTTCTTGACGTGCTTGACTAGGTGTGGATTCCAAACTGGTGCTGCATACTCCAGTATGGGCCTGACGTAGATGGTGTACAGAGTCTTAAACGAATCCTTACTGAGGTATCGGAACGCTATCCGTAGGTTTGCCAGGCGCCCGTATGCTGCAGCAGTTATCTGATTGATGTGCGCCTCAGGAGATATGCTCGGTGTTATACTCACCCCCAGATCTTTTTCCTTGAGTGAGGTTTGCAGTCTTTGGCCATCTAAACTATATTGTGTCTGCGGTCTTTTTTGCCCTTCCCCAATCTTCATGACTTTGCATTTGGCAGGGTTAAATTCAAGGAGCCAGTTGCTGGACCAGGCTTGTAGCCTGTCCAGATCTCTATGTAGTCCTGCCTGATCCTAGTCCGATTCGATTCTTCTCATTAACTTCACATCGTCTGCAAACAAGGACACTTCTGAGTCTATCCCTTCCGTTATGTCGTTCACGTATACCAAGAAAAGCACAGGTCCTAGGACTGACCCCTGTGGAACCCCGCTTGTCACAGGCGCCCACTCTGACACCTCGTCGTGTACCATGACTCGTTGTTGCCTCCCTGTCAGATATTCTCTGATCCATTGCAGTGCCTTTCCTGTTATGTGTGCCTGGTCCTCTAGCTTTTGCAGTAACCTCTTGTGAGGAACTGTGTCGAAAGCCTTCTTGCAGTCCAAAAATACGCAGTCGATCCACTCCTCTCTCTCTTGTCTTACTTCTGTCACCTTGTCATAAAACTCTAGTAGGTTTGTGACACAGGATTTTCCTTCCCTGAAACCGTGCTGGTTGTCAATTATACACTTGTTTCTTTCCAGGTGCCCCACCACTCTCCTCCTGATGATCTTCTCCATGACCTTGCATACTATACACGTTAGTGATACAGGTCTGTAGTTTAGTGCCTCATGTCTGTCTCCCTTTTTAAAAATTGGGACTACATTTGCCATTTTCCATACCTCAGGGAGTTGCCCAGTTTCAAATGATGTGTTGAAGATCTTTGTTAATGGCTCACACAATATCTCTGCTCCCTCTTTAAGGACCCATGGAGAGATGTTGTCTGGTCCCACCGCCTTTGAGGTGTCAAGTTCGCATAGCAGCTTCTTCACCTCCTCCTTGGTTATATGTACCTCATCCAGCACTTGCTGGTGTGCCCCCCCCCTGTTCTGATTTCTTGGAGTCCTACTGGTTTCCACTGTAAATACCTCTTTAAATCTTGTGTTGAGCTCCTGACATACCTCTCGGTCGTTTCTTGTGAATTCCCCATCACCCTTCCTCAGTCTGATTACCTGGTCCTTGACTGTTGTTTTCCTCCTGATGTGGCTGTACAACAGCTTCGGGTCAGTCTTTACTTTTGATGCTATGTCATTTTCATATTGTCTCTGAGCCTCCCTTCTTATCTGTGCATATTCGTTTCTGGCTGATTTCTTTATTTTCCTGAGTTCTCTGTCTTCTGTACCTTTTCCATTCTCTAGTACACCTAGTTTTTGCCTCCCTACACCTTTGGGTGAACCAAGGACTCGTTCTGTTCTTCCCATTATTTCTGTTTCCCTTGGGAACAAACCTCTCCTCTGCCTCCTTGCATTTTGTTGCTACATAGTCCATCATTTCTTGTACTGGTTTTCCTGTCAGTTCCCTCTCCCACTGAATGTCTTGAAGGAAGTTCCTCATGCCTGAGTAGTTCCCCCTTTTGTAGTTTGGTTTTTCCCAGCCTATTCCTGCTACTCTCTCCACTTGGAGCTCAACTATGTAGTCGAAGCACAGAACCACATGATCACTAGCTCCCAGGGGCCTTTCATACATGATACCCTCGATGTCCGAACTACTCATGGTGAATACAAGGTCCAACCTTGCTGGTTCATCCTCTCCTCTCTCTCTGGTAGTGTCTCTAACATGTTGATGCATGAGGTTCTCCAGTACCACATCCATCATCTTGGCTCTCCATGTTTCGGGACCCCCATGGGGCTCCAGGTTTTCCCAGTCAATCTCCTTGTGATTGAAATCACCCATAACTAGTAATTTTGCTCCCCCATGTGTGCTCTCCTGGCCACCTCGGCTAGTGTGTTGATCATTGCTCTGTTGCTCTCATCGTATTCTTCTCTTGGTCTCCTGCAGTTCTGTGGTGGGTTGTACATTACTGCAATTATCACCTTATGTCCCTCAGACTGGATTGTTCCTACTAAGTAGCCCCTTTCGCCCATGCCATCCATTCCTTCCATTTTCTCAAAACCCCACTGGTTTTTAATGAGCAGTGCCACTCCTCCTCCCTCTGTCTTTCCTGAAGATTTGATATCCGGATGGAAAGATTGAATCTGTTATTATTCTGGTGAGTTTTGTTTCTGTGAGTGCTATTATGTCTGGGGATGTCTCTTTGATTCTTTCGTGCCACTCCTCATACTTGTTTGTTATTCCATCTGCATTTGTATACCACACCTTCAACTTCTTTCCTAAGACTGTGGTCTGGGAAGTATATTGGGGTTGGGGAAGTGGGAGACCTGGTAAGGAACTATGGGTTGTTGCTGTGGGGGTGAAGTTTGTAATGTAGTGGGTGGGGGCATTGGATGTGGCATGGGTGTTTTGATTTAGAGTGTTTGGTTGCACTGGGGTTGACCTGGTTGGGAGGCTTCTATAGAAAGTTGTGAGGGAGGCTGTATTTGATTTTCTTCCTGGGTCTGGGATCTCCTGTCTGTCTTCTCCATCCCCTCTCTTTCCTCCTTTCGCCTTTGTACCATCTCTCTCAGTTTCTTCCTTTCTTCTTGTGTTCTGTCGCGGTCGAGATACACCCTCCTGTATGCCGTCATGTCCCTTAATCGTGCTTTCTCCTGCAGGATCCTGGTCCAAGTCGCTTCTGCCTTGAAGGTCACTCTCACTGGCCGGGTTCTTTTTTTAACAAACCCCCCTATTCTCCGAAAATTTTCCAGCTGGGTCATATCGTCTTCTCCTATTGCTTTCATGATGCTTTCAATTGCTTTTTTTCCCCTTGTTTTCTTGCTTCATATGTTTCCCCTTCGACTTCCTGGAGCCCATACACAAAGACTGACCTCACCCTTTCATTCTCCCACTGCATATCCCTGTGTATCCCCTCATTTAATTTGGTTTCCTCCACTGCAGCTTTCCTTTCATCAGTTTCACTGGCTAATGTACTTGGGCTCAGTGGCCTGTCATTTTCCCTTCTCGGCTTTCCTTGGGCTCTGTTGTTGTCTGTTAGGGCCTCCACATAAAGCTTAGCTCTTTCATTTGCTACAGTCTCCTCTGATAGAGCATCTCCATGCAGTTGTGCCCCTTCTTTCCCTACAGTCCCCTTATTTGTGGCTGAGATAGCAGTCTCTGTTGTCAATCCCAAAATGTTCTTTAGTTCTTTAGGCTGTTTCAGATTTTTCAATTCCTCTTCTAAACTCTGTATCCTAGCTTCTGCTGCTTTGACATGCACCTCCCACTTCCTGCTTTCCATATCTATCCTCTCTTCCATTCTCATGCTAAGTTCTTCTAGTTTCTTTTCCCATTCATGATCCCTTTTTATGAGCTCTGCTGCCCAATCTTCCTTTGCATTTTCTTCCTCCTGTCCCTTGGTTTTTCTTGTTGCTCTCTGGCAACCCATTTTTGTTTTATCCTGATTGCCTCAGAGTGGGAAACCTATGTAGTTCTGTATGTTAGGTTAGTAGTGTGTGTGTCAGAGTGTGGGGGGGGGGGAAGTAGTGGAGGAACTGTGGCTATTTGGGAGCTGAGTGGGGAGGGGTGGGGAAGGTTTGGGGTGAACGGGGGAGGGGAGGGTGATCGAGGGAGGGGAGGGATCAGGGGAAGTAGTGAGATGTCGGTGGTGAGGGGGGAGTGTATGTGTGTCTGGATATGTGTGTGTGTGTGTGTACTCACCTAGTTGTACTCACCTAGTTGAGGTTGCAGGGGTCGAGTCCAAGCTCCTGGCCCCGCCTCTTCACTGGTCACTACTAGGTCACTCTCCCTGAACCATGAGCTTTATCGTACCTCTGCTTAAAGCTATGTATGGATCCTGCCTCCACTACATCGCTTCCCAAACTATTCCACTTCCTGACTACTCTGTGGCTGAAGAAATACTTCCTAACATCCCTTTGATTCATCTGTGTCTTCAGCTTCCAACTGTGTCCCCGTGTTGCTGTGTCCAGTCTCTGGAACATCCTGTCTTTGTCCACCTTGTCAATTCCTCTCAGTATTTTGTAAGTCGTTATCATGTTCCCCCTATCTCTCCTGTCCTCCAGTGTCGTCAGGTTGATTTCCCTTAACCTCTCCTCCTCTTAACCCTGGGACTAGTCTTGTTGCAAACCTTTGCACTTTCTCTAGTTTCTTTACATGCTTGGCTAGGTGTGGGTTCCAAACTGGTGCCGCATACTCTAATATGGGCCTAACGTACACGGTGTACAGGGTCCTGAACGACTCCTTATTAAGATGTCGGAATGCTGTTCTGAGGTTTGCCAGGCGCCCATATGCTGCGGCAGTTATTTGGTTGATGTGCGCTTCAGGAGATGTGCCTGGTGTTATACTCACCCCAAGATCTTTTTCCTTGAGTGATGTTTGTAGTCTCTGGCCCCTTAGACTGTACTCCGTCTGCGGTCTTCTTTGCCCTTCCCCAATCCTCATGACTTTGCACTTGGTGGGATTGAACTCCAGGAGCCAGTTGCTGGGCCAGGTCTGCAGCCTGTCCAGATCCCTTTGTAGTTCTGCCTGGTCTTCGATCGAATGAACCCTTCTCATCAACTTCACGTTATCTGCAAACAGGGACACCTCGGAGTTTATTCCTTCCGTCATGTCGTTCACAAATACGAGAAACAGCACTGGTCCTAGGACTGACCCCTGTGGGACCCCGCTGGTCACAGGTGCCCACTCTGACACCTCGCCACGTACCATTACTCGCTGCTGTCTTCCTGACAAGTATTCCCTGATCCATTGCAGTGCCTTCCCTGTTATCCCTGCTTGGTCCTCCAGTTTTTGCACTAATCTCTTGTGTGGTACTGTGTCAAAAGCCTTCTTGCAGTCCAAGAAAATGCAATCCACCCACCCCTCTCTCTCTTGTCTTACTGCTGTCACCATGTCATAGAACTCCAGTAGGTTTGTGACACAGGATTTCCCATCTCTGAAACCATGTTGGCTGCTGGTGATGAGATCATTCCTTTCTAGATGTTCCACCATTCTTCTCCTGACAATCTTTTCCATGATTTTGCATGCTATACATGTCAGTGACACTGGTCTGTAGTTTAGTGCTTCATGTCTGTCTCCTTTTTTAAAGATTGGGACCACATTTGCTGTCTTCCATGCCTCAGGCAATCTCCCTGTTTCGATAGATGTATTGAATATTGTTGTTAGGGGTACACATAGCGCCTCTGCTCCCTCTCTCAGGACCCATGGAGAGATGTTATCTGGCCCCATTGCCTTTGAGGTATCTAGCTCACTCAGAAGCCTCTTCACTTCTTCCTCGGTTGTGTGTACTGTGTCCAGCACATGGTGGTGTACCCCACCTCTCCGTCTTTCTGGAGCCCCTTCTGTCTCCTCTGTGAACACTTCTTTGAATCTCTTGTTGAGTTCCTCACATACTTCACGGTCATTTCTTGTTGTCTCTCCTCCTTCCTTCCTTAGCCTGATTACCTGGTCCTTAACGGTTGTTTTCTTCCTGATGTGGCTGTATAACAGCTTCGGGTCAGATTTGGCTTTTGCTGCTATGTCGTTTTCATATTGACGTTGGGCCTCCCTTCTTATCTGTGCATATTCGTTTCTGGCTCTACGACTGCTCTCCTTATTCTCCTGGGTTCTTTGCCCTCTATATTTCTTCCATTCCCTAGCACACTTGGTTTTTGCCTCCTTGCATCTTTGGCTGAACCATGGGCTCATCCTGGCTTTTTCATTATTCCTGTTACCCTTGGGTACAAACCTCTCCTCAGCCTCCTTGCACATTGTTGCTACATATTCCATCATCTCATTAACTGGCTTCCCTGCCAGTTCTCTGTCCCACTGAACCTCATTCAGGAAGTTCCTCATTCCTGTGTAGTCCCCTTTCCTGTAGTTTGGTTTCATTTGTCCTTGCCTTCCTGCTTCCCCCTCCACTTGTAGCTCTACTGTGTATTCGAAGCTCAAAACCACATGATCGCTGGCCCCAAGGGGTCTTTCATATGTGATGTCCTCAATATCTGCACTACTCAAGGTGAATACTAAGTCCAGTCTTGCTGGTTCATCCTCTCCTCTCTCTCTTGTAGTGTCCCTTACGTGTTGGTACATGAAATTTTCCAGTACCACCTCCATCATCTTAGCCCTCCATGTATCTTGGCCCCCATGTGGCTCCAAGTTCTCCCATTCGATCTCCTTGTGGTTAAAGTCACCCATGATCAGGAGCTTTGCCCTGCATGCATGAGCTCTTCTTGCCACTGCAGCCAGTGTGTCAACCATCGCTCTATTGCTCTCGTCATACTCTTGCCTTGGCCTCCTGCTGTTCTGTGGTGGGTTATACATCACTGCAATTATCACCTTGGGACCACCAGAATGAAGCTTTCCCGCTATGTAATCACTTTCTTCTCCGCTGTCTCCTCTCTCCAGCTCATCAAAATTCCATCGGTGTTTGATCAGCAATGCCACTCCTCCACCCCCCCTGTTCCTTCTGTCTTTTCTCAGGACCTGGTATCCCGCTGGAAAGATGGCATCTGTTATCATACCTGTAAGCTTGGTTTCTGTGATCGCTATGATGTCTGGTGATGCCTCTTTGACTCTTTCGTGCCACTCCTCCCACTTGTTTGTTATTCCATCAGCGTTTGTGTACCATACCTTCAGTTTCCTTTCTAACACTGTGGTTTGGGAGGCCTGTGGGGGTGGGAGACCTGGTAGCTTACTGTGGGATTCTA